>NW_020956941.1:12543-46777 GCF_003031625.1 Empidonax traillii
GTTTGGGCCGCCATCTTGTTTGGGCCGCCATCTTGTTTTGGCTGCCATCTTGTTTGTGCCGCCATCTTGTTTTGGCCACCATCTTGTTTTGGCCACCATAATATAAAGATATCTAATATAAATAAGTATATATATACACTATAAATATATACCATATAAATATATAAGTATATACTATATAAATATATACTATAAAAATAAAGATATACTATAGAAATAAATATACTGTATATAAATAAATTATATATAATATGAATATCTATACCATATATACATATATAATATATACTACATAAATGTATACCTTTTATATACATATAAATTACCGAATGCAGTCCATAAATTTTATATGTCTAGTTTTACCCCTGTATATTTTTGTATAATTTATTTTTGTATCTATATAATTTTTGCATCTATATAATTTATATGCATATAAAACACCACACGGTTTAGGTAAATTTTATGCATGCAGTTTTACATGTGTATATTTTTCTATCTGTATAATTTATGGACATATAAAATGCCACAGTATGTCCAGCATATAAATGTGTATTTTTTTTCCTTCTAAACAGTATATATAGCTCTGCATAGAGGAGCCTACAAATGTGTGTGTTCTTTTAATTTAAATATAGATGCACTGGTTTACATATTCTTATGTATGGATATATTTATACATATATGGTTATGCACACACAACTTTTATTTTTATATGTAATAAATGGTATATTTAAAGATAAAATGTATAAATTCCTAAAAATATAAAAATATAAATATATAAAAACATTTACATAAATAAATAAATAAATAACTTAAAGATTGGAGTTTCCCAGGGGGAAACCCCGAGTTGCAGGACCCTGGAGCACCAAAGAGGCTTCAGGCCAGGACTGAAAATTTGAATTTTGTAGCCCTGAACACCAGGGCCTTGAGGAGCTTGAGCCGAGCGGGGTTAATTAATGTAAATGAAACAAATGAGCAAGCCGGGAGGGGGAAGCCATGGAAAAAGGCCACGAAGCTGTGGACTGAGAACTGTTCCAAGTGGCAGACGTGACATGTGGTGAGGGATCACTCAGTCCCGAAGGCGGTGGGGAGATTGGAGCAGGGACAGGACAGAAGAGGCTCTTCGGATAATGGACTTGGCACAACTGGCTGTGGCTGACACGAAGAGTGATTGTTTTACGATGACTGAAATAATCCCCAAATCTGAAGGCAAATAACTCTGTGTTTTGGAGAAGCTTCCTGGTTCCTGCTCGTCCTGACCAGGAGGAGCTTTGGATGCCGAGATCTCACCCAGGTGAGTGCGGGGAAGGGCCAGGGCTGAGCTCCCTGGGCCAACCCTGCAGGTGAAAGGACAACAGGGCAAAGCTCCAAGATGTGCCTGGAGAGGTTCAGGTTGGGAATTTAAAGGGAATTTCCTCATGTCCCAAGAAAAGACTCCAAGGGGATAGGGAATACGGCTCACAGCCTCACCTGCAGTGGATCAAGGAGCTGAATGTATTAAAATAACTTGAAAAAAAGATCCTCCAATTCCTGTAAAAAGCTTCTGCAGAGCCTACCAGGGAACAGCAAGACACTTCCCCGCTCCAGTGGCTCCGGGGAGGCTGCAAAGAGGGAGAGCAGTGGGAGGAATGCAGAATTCCTTTGTGAGGACTCACCAGGGAGCTCTGCCCGGACACACTCGCAGCTGTGGCCTCCAACTGCTCCCTGCTCAGCTCTTGCAGAACATTCTGTCGGGGCTTTCCAAGAACAGAGGTGTTCTGGGAGATGATCATCCATAGGGATCCAGTGGGAATCCCAAACAGGCAGCTGAGCTCCAGTGGGTAGGATGGGGAGGTCTGGTCTGAACTTACAGGGCCTTACTCCCTGCAGGCATCAAAGAAATGCCAACAGGAGCTCTCACCCTGCTGAATCTTGGATTGATCTGAATGTTGGAAACCCTCGTGTGGATTTCCAAAACCAGGGAATGGGATCAAGGAGATGGGAGGGGCCCAAACCCCCAACAAACAACAGGTCCTGAGATGCTTGAGAGTGCGGGTTGTGCCCCGTGGTGTAACCACACGTCCTGGTTGGCATCCAGCAGTGGGTTTCTGGTCTCCCAGACTCGTGGCAGGGTCAAAGATGCAGCCATTAAAAACAAATTTATCAATCCAGAGCCCCTGGATGTCAACAGGGAGGCTGGGATGGGAGTGGGGGGTTGGCAACTGGCCCTGAGCACCAGAAATCCCCCCAAAACCTGCATCCCCTCAGACCCCTGGAGTGGGCCAGACCTCATCCCCACTGTCACTGCCCCCTGGTTTTGCTCTGTCCAAATTATTCCATGGATCCTGTGGGTTTTCCAGGATTTCAGGCCCTCGTGGAGGGCAACACCACCCTTTGGCACGGATCTGACTCCCCACTGCTGCTCCCCACATGCTCCAGCCCCCAGGAGAGAGGCAGGGAGTGGTACAGGAAGGTTGGGAGCTGTTTGTATTCCCAGGAATGTGGTGTTTCCTTCTGGAGAACAGGGCAAAACAACCCAACAGCCACTCGTGCCACCCCCAGAGCTGAACCACCCTTGCCCAGGCCACGTTCACACACGGCACTGAAATGATCCAGAGCTCTTCCTAGTTGTTTTTTGGGAATGCTGAGTGTCTTCAGCATGCCCAAATATATCTGGGAATTCAACAAAGAACTGTGTTCCCCAAGGAAACTTGTGCTCCCTTCCCTGATCCCAGCCCAACACACGGTGCTCCGTTCCCCCCCAGCTGTCCCTGTCCTGCCCATTCCTTGAAATCATCAACTCTTTTCCCAGGTCAGGAGCCAAGATCCGACATTTCTCGGGGTTTAGTAATCACCATGTGACGGTGTCAGGGCTGGGCTGCAGCAACTGCAACAAAGCAACACCTCCAAAATCCCTCTGGGTACAAACAAATCCCAAATAGATCCGGATCCTTAAACTGAACAAAAGCTCCGTGGGGATGTGGGGACATCCCTGGTGGGTGAGGTGAGGGAGGGCCTGGGCTTAACAGGGATCATTCCTGGCTCACAGGAAACCGGGATGTGGCCAACAGGAACATTCACATGACCCCTTCCCGTGCTGGGCTTGGATAGAGGAGAGGAAAGAGGGACCAACCCCACTCCTGGCTCCGGGAAGGTGCTTTTTTCAGCCTCACAGAACCAGCTGCACCCACTGCTCTCATCCCATGGCTTCAAGAACCTGCTGTAACACCCACCCACGAGCGTGGAGGGCACAACCAGAGCGTGCTGGGGCATTCCAGAGGCACCTCCAACCCTACCCACGGCCCTTCCATCACCCCAAGCCTCCACCTCCGAGCAGGAGCAGATAAGATCCTCCCTGCTAATGGCTTTCCACCTAAATAGGAGGACCTGCCCTCCCAACCAGTTTACTCAGCTCACTGACCCCCTGCCTGGGGTCACGGGGAAGCTGTGGGAGGTCCCCAGGTTTTATTATAAATGAGAGGCTTTCCCTTCACAGACAGGGCCCAGGAGGCACCCAGGGGGCTGCAGACGCTGATGGATGGTGCCCAGGAGGTCTGATGTAGGGGAGGGATTTACCAAGAGATTTATCAGCTCAGGTGGATTAAGGGGGATTTGTCAGTTGTCTGCTGTCGGTCTCCGCCCCAAAAAATAACCCTCAAGCGACGGCCAGGGGCTGAGAAACATTTGGGATGGGGGCAGGAGACAAAAGTACAGTTGTTTCCTTGAGGTTTGGCGAGTTGGGGCTCAAATGTGGGTCCAGGCACCCAGGAAGGGCTGGTGGCAGTAAGGAAACACCCTGCTCATGGAGTCAGAAGGTTGGGAAAGACCTCCAAGATCACCAAGCCCAAAGCAGGGTTTGTGCCAGGGATGGGGCAACATTCAGGACATGCACAAGGTCTAAAAGGCAGCACATTCTCCCACTGTTGGGGGTGGGAGGAAGGAATGGAATGGCCAGGAGATCACAGGGCCAGCAAAAACACCCGGTGGCCACCTCACTTGTAGCCCTGACTGAACACCCCGAGCCGGGAGGGACCCACCAGGACCAACGATCCCAACTCCTGGCCCCGCACGGGACACCCCAACAACCCCACCCGGGGATTCCACGGGGCCTGAGCCAAACTTCCAGCCCAAACTGGGCCCTGCCTGGGCTGCCTCCCCAGGACCACAACCCCGAGGAAAGCTCAGCTGGTTCCCATCCCCGTCCTGCCCCCGATGAGCTCCAGATGTGGGGTGGGTGTTCAGGGACGCTCTGGGGGGCGGGGGGACGTGGAGGCAGCTCGGGCTGCTGCTGCTGCTGCTGCTTTTATCTCCTTCACTTTGTTTATGAAGAGAGGATCAGCCCGTGGCTGCCAACAATTTACTCTGGCGAGGGCACCCCTCCAGCAACACTTTTACTGCGAACACGGATCCCCTTCCATCGGCTCCAGATGGAGACCCAGAAGGGGCTGCTGGATCCTGGGGAAGTTGGAGCCCACCCCAGTGTCTCCCAGAGGGCTGACTGAGCAGTGGGAGCAAGGGGAGCACAGCCCACTCTGCTCAGTCATCCACCCACAGGTTCCCCCTCCTCGGGCACGGAGGGTCCAGCTGGATGTGGGACACCCCAAAGGCCGTAACATCCTGTGAGTCCCAACCCAACCGATCTGCAAAGCCCTAAAATCCTCTTGCTGTGAGGGTGGGGAGGCCCTGGCACAGGTTGGCCAGGGAAGCCCCATCCCTGGAGGTGTCCAAGGCCAGGTTGGAGCAACCTGGACTACTGGAAGTTGTCCCTGCCCATGGCAGAGGTGGGAAGAGATGAGTTTAAGGTCCCTCCCAACCCAAACCATTCTGGGATTCCCTGATTAAAACAGGCTGCAGGAAACTTTTCCCCACGAACCCAACTTCATAGAGCTCAAAAGGCACCACCGTGGCAGCCACTGTGGAAGAGGGAGTCAAAAATTGGGTTATTTCAGAGCAAAACTTCCCCTGCCAGCAGAGCCCTGAGGCTGGAGAGGTGCCCTTGGGCAGCCAGCTCACCTGTGCTGTGGTGCTGTCCTGCTTCTGGAGAGCTCTGCTGGATTTGGGAGGCCAAAAAAATTTGGGAGAAGCTGAAGCTCCACTTCCCAGCAAGACGGGCTTGGTGTTTTCCCTCCCAGGCCTGCTGATAGATAACTGGGCTAAGAGCAGCCAGCATCTGCTCAGGGTTATTTATTGCTTTTAGGAGGCGAGTTTTTATTGGGAATTATTTTTGTCTTCTCTTTGTTTTCGGTGCCTGAGTTATGGAAACATCCTGGATGCACCAGCACCCCCTTGGAGAGGCAGCTTTGGCAGGAGCCTCCCTGCTCCAGGAGCATCTTCCCAGGCTGGACCACGGAGCTCTGTGCCACCAGCCCAGCCTGGAGTGCCAGGACAAGGGGGAGTGGCTTCCCACTGCCAGAGGGCAGGATTAGTGGGATAACAGGAAGGAATTCCTCTCTGGAAGGGTGGGGAGGCCCTGGCACAAGTTGCCCCATCCCTGGAAGTGCCCAAGGCCAGGTTGGACAGGGCTTGGAGCACCCTCATGGCAGGGACTCGGTGACACATCCATGTCACCTCCTAGCATCCCATTCTCCTTCCAGAGCCATTTCCCCCTTGCTTTATCAATCCAAATATTGAGGATTTTTTCTCCCTGCCCCAATTCAGCTGTGAGCCCTTTTCCACAGGGCTGCTGTAGCACTGCAGGGAATGAGCTGGGCCAGGAGCTCCCCCTTTCCCAGGAGACCAGGCCAATGTTTTTCTTTTATATATATTTATATACACTCACTCTTATTTACTGTGGCTGTGCCAAGAAGGTGCTGGGTGTTTTAGGAGCCCCACACGAGCCCGTCTGCCCGGAGAGTTGATTCAGGGCAGCTCCTCTCACGGGTTGGCACAACTCCCAAACCCTTCTGATTCCAGCCTGGATGTCTGGAAAGGGATTAAGGCAGAAATTAGAGTAGCAAGGAGAGCCTGGTCTAGCAGACCCATGGCAGGGGGGGTGGTGGAATGAGATGAGCTTAAAGGACCCTTCCAACCTAAAACATTCCAGGATTTTCTGATCCCTCCACCCCACTGCTGGGCAGGGGCTGTGCAGGCTCAGGCCCTCAAGGCTCAGGTCTTACTGGGGTGTAAAGATTTGGATGTCTCTCCTTTCCCACTTTTTTTCCTCCCCCCCAGTGGAAAATGTCCCAGAGGGAGCAGCCCCAAACAGCTGTGCTGGCCACAGGGCTGTGGTTTGGGGGTTTCTCTTCCAGGTTGGGAGATGCAGTGATTCTGTAAAATGTGGCACCAGCCCCATGGACAGGCAAGTTGTTGTTTTACCCCTCAAAAATTCCTTCAAGGCCAGGTTGGACACCTGATCCTGTGGAAGGTGTCCCTGCCTGTGACAGGGGGTGCAACTGGATGAGCTTTAAGGTCCCTTCCAACTCAAACCATTCCACGATTCTCTGGTTCAGTGGCCACATCTCCAGTGAGAATAAAACATCACCAGGAGCTCTGCAGGCTGCAGAGACCTCCAGGAGTCACACCAACAACCAGAGGCTCTGGATCCCTCCCCCCAAAAAAATATCCCTCTCTCCTCCCCCCACCCCCCAAGTTCATCAGCTGGCTCCTCCGCTAACACGCTCCCTCAACATGTCATCAGGAAGGAATTTGGGCCCTGTTTGATGATCAGAGAGGGATCAGGATCACAGTTCTCCGACCACAAAGCATTTCAGCAGGTCTTTCAAGCCTCCCTCGCTCTGTGTAGGCTGGCCAAGGACCTGCTCCTTCCCGGGCATCCCCGGTCCCCACTCATCAATCAAAGCATTCCTGGTTTCCTCTCTGTGTCCGTGAACACTCACAGAGGTTTCTCCTTCAAAAAAATCTTCATCTGGGCAATTGTTCAAATATGTTACAATTACCTGTTCCTTTCAAGCTCTGATGACGGCCCGTGGAGCTGTAATTTAACCCAGATCTGCAGACGTCTGCTTTAAGGTTAAAAAGTCCTCCCAGCTGAACTTCACCCAGCAGAGCCACCAAAAATCAACTTGCCCCGTGTTAATTGTGGGTTCCTCTCGTTAATGAAGCCCTGGAGGAGCCCCCACAGGGGGGTCTGGCTTTGTGTTATCCCAACTTCAGGTGCTCAGAGCAAGGATTCATATGGAAGCAGCTCCCAGTGAGGACTTAAAATCCCAGAATTGTTAAGGCTGGAAAAGAGCTTTAAAATCTTTTGAGCCCAACCATCAAGCCAGCGCTACTAACCCACATCCACAAATTATTTGCTTCACCATCAGCCACCCCTGCCCTCACCAGACACCCTCTGGCTCGAGCCTGCGATGCCAGGAGACCCTCATGGGTCGTTCTCAAGGTCCAGCAAAGCTGGAAATGCATCACTGCCCGTGGGGAAGGGCCTTGCCATGGAAAACCACCCCAAACCAGCATCCATTGACACCCACAGACACCTGACAGACACCCACTGAGGATTCACACCCCCCAAGACCGAAAAAACCCCACAGTCCACTTGCCCCTCCAACCCCCCCGGGCTCCCACTGCAGCACCTTCTCCCCAGCAGGGAGGTTTGGGGCATTAAAGCGAATTTTTAACCCAGCTCAGTTTTCTGAAGGAGAAAATTCCCGAGGAAAGGAGGATGTGGAGAGGTCAGGAACGCAGGTAGCTCCAAACCAGGATTAGACATTTCTGAGGATGTCGGGAACAGCTAAATCCCCTACAATTAATCATCATCAGCCTGGCTGGGATGGAACCCAAGGGATGCAAGAAGGCTCCTAGAAATATTGCTGGAGACCAGGACAAGAGCAGGAGCAGCCCCATTGTTGAATATCCCTTGGAAGGGATCCACAAGGATCATCGAGCCCAACTCCCGGCCCCTCTCTCCACACACCACGTGCCCCTTCCACCACCCTGAGGGAACGTTCTGTGGGATTCTGGCTCTGTCCCAGCCCAGGGGCTTCTGTGGGAGCAGAGGGAAGAGGCTGGATGGGCTGGGAGAGCCAGGACAGGACGAGTGGTGGAGTCACCAAGCCTGGAAGTGTTCCAAAAATGGGTGGATGTGGCGCTTCATGATGTAATTTGTGTCACACACAGGTTGGGCTTGATGACCTTGGATGAACCTTAAAGGTTCTGTGATTCCCTAGGAAGGAAACACTCACCTTTTTGTGCCAAATCTGTAGCCCAGGCACCTCAGAATTTCAGAGTGAGGAGCCAAACGTGCCTCCACCAACCCCCGGTGATTTATTCCGGCGGTTTCACCGGAATTCCCAACGGCTTTTAGCACCAACTCCCAGCCACTCAGCCATTCCTCACTCCCTACCTGTGACATTTCAGCAGGGAGTGTGTGTGTGTGGGGGGGGGGGAACCACCCCCACGAGCACATCCTGACCCTCCCTGATCGCTCCCAGGTGGGTGCCCCGGAGCCAGAGCCGTGAGTGATTCCAGGCTGGGAATGGGAGCCAGCATCTCCCAGCAAGCAGATGTCCCAGAGGGAACGTCAGAGCCTTCAGTTACCCAATTAAAGACGTGTTGGAGAAGGGGGATTTGATTGTTTGGTTTGACAGAGGGATGGAAAACCCGCGGGGTCCTGGCAGGGACGAGGATTTACGAGCCGGGGCTTCGCTTCGGGTCGCTCTGCCTGGTCTTGCTGTGGAGCAAAGGAGCAAGAGAAAAAAAAAACCAAACCTTAAAACAAGGAGGGATGGTGTCAACATTCCTGCTGCTTGAATCAGATGGCTTTCCTGGCAGCTCCAGTTCCTCCCCAGCTCCAGGGACTCCGGGGAGGTGCAGCAGGAGCAGGTCTGACACCTGGCCCCAAGGGCTGCCCGTGGGTCACATCCTCCCCCTCAGAGGTGGAAATGATTCCCCATCACTTGTGAACACCTCTCAGGGATGTGCTGGTTGTTTCCTCTCAGTCTGCTGAAGGGCAGGATCCACCTTCCTTCTGATCCAGCGGCCTGGAATGAACCCTGCTGGGTGCCTGCCCCAGGTGTCCCTTCCCTCTCCCTGTAAAATCATCACCTCAGGTTGGGAAATCAGGGGAGACAAACCTCCCAGCCTCCCTGCAGCGTGGGAACAGCATCCAGGAGCACGTCTGGCCACGGGGGATTTGAGATCACCTCTATTTATTGCCAAACCCCAGTTCCTGAGCACCTCCCTTGGGACCCGGAGCATCCTCCTGCTCTCCCTCCTCACCCGCTCCAGGCCACGAATTCCCTTTGCTCCCACTTTCCCCTTTCCCCCTCGTGCCTCAAACCAACTGTGGCTGGTGTTTCTCTTCAAGGCAGAGCCCGAAATGAAAGGAGAAAAGTTGTGAGTCGTTTCAAAGCTCCTCCGCTTCAAAAACATCCAGCCCAAAATTCGGGCCCCATAAAGCCATAAACGTTCCCTTTTTTATTGCCCACACAAAATAAACCCTCTGCAATATGATTCCTCTCAATTTATGGTGCTCCCAGAGCCATTAATTCAGCCCAGGTCTTTTCTTCTTCCCCCCCCTTTTTTTTTTTTTAATTTTTTTCCTTTTTTTTTTTTTTTTTTTTATTCTCCCCACACACACACACACAACTTGAAGGCAAATAATTCATAAATACTTCACCCTGGATTGTGCTTTATGAGCATTACTGTGATCACTTGAATGTGGAAACGCCTGTGAAGTTATTAAGGGAATTTTAATCCACCACAGACTCCCCAGAGGGGCAGAGCAACTCCATCCCACTCTGGAGGGAAACAGCTCTCTTGTGAGGCTCTTTATTTAGCCAAATAATTAGGATTTTACAGCCCAGATATCTCTGGATCGAGTCAGTCCCAACCTCTGGGGTGGGTTTTAGCTTGTTGTGCTCCAGCATCCCCCTGGAGTGAGATGTAACTTAAATCCATATAATTTTCAGACCCAAACCCAGAAAAAAAAAAAAAAAAAGACTAAACAAATAAAAAAATGCTCAGAGGAACATCAGCAGAACCATTGGATGGTTGGGCTTGATGATTTTAAAGGTCTTTTCCAACCTGATTTTATGATTAAACATGAAGAAGAGCAGATAACTGACCTCCTTGGAGTTTCCAGGTAGGAAGGAGGCATGGAAAAGTCGGATTGCCCTGGGAAGACACTGGTTTTTTCTGTCATCCTCGCTGCTGGAAGTCAGAAATTCAGTCACAGGGGTGAAAGTCAGAGCTTGGAAACCTTTGGTTAATTTTAGGGGAAGAGGAAAACATGACAACAACTAAATTACAAATAGGAACTATAAATTACAAATAGGAACTCACAGAATTAAACAGATTTTCTACCAGGGCTTTCCTTGGGGTATCCCTTCCCCCCCCGCCAAAAAAAAGGGGGGCTTTGGATCTGGAATCTCTGGATTCTGCATTTCTCCTCCTCCTCATCCCATGTAAATCAACCATGGCCCCCAAACCGTGGAGCCAAACACCAGTGGGAGCACATTTGGATTCCCTGAGAGCTGCTGTGGGATGACACCCACCCTGCAGCCCCCAAAACCCCGTGACATCCCCCCCTCACCCACCCAGGACCACCCAGGAGGAGCTGCAAGGGGAGCCCACGAGTCCTCCCTGCTGCTGAACCACCCCTGCTCCCCAGGAAATCCCTGTTTTAACCCCTTGTAAAAGAGCTCCTCCAGTAATTGCCTCCACATCTCCAAGGTGTCTTCGAGCCACGGAGGTGCAAATATTTATCCATACTTGGAATTGCCGAGTGAAGGCTGGCTAAGTGTTCCCAGACACCCCAGCCCTTGTTGTTTGAAAGACCTGGGCCCGTGGACACCTGGCTGGAATTAATCAGCAGATGGGGAGCAGGGAGGCAGAGCAGAGCCCTCATTAACCCTTCACACATCGATGTCAAGGTCACAGAGAGGAGGTGGGGGAGGTTCAGCCCGGACCTGTCAACAGCCAGGGAATCCCAAAGCAAGGAATGTGCTTCCCAGGGCAGGGGCATGAACTGGAAGCAGGATTTATCACTCTGCTGTCACCACGGAGCGGGGGCTCTGCCTTGGGGAGGGCAGCAGGAGTGAATGTTTAGGACTAGATAATAAAACACCAGAGCAAACCCACCTTCTGCCTCAGTCCAAGAGCTGAAGCATCTCCTGAAGGCAGAGCATCCACTTTGTGCCTGGTTTCAGGCAGGAAGTTTGGATTGTTCCAGTAGGTTGGTCGTTAATGAGAATTCCTTGATTGGATTGGATGTCGGAAAAATTCCTGCCCTGAAAGGGCTGCCCAGCCCTGGCACAGGCTGCCCAGGGCAGTGAGGGAGTGACAACCCCTGGAAGTGTTCACTAAATGTGTGGATGTGGCACTTGGGGACGTGAATCAGCGATGGATCAGTTGGGATCACACGCTCCATCCCTCACCCCCCTCACAGCAGCTGCCCCAACCACCAGCTCTCCAGCCAGGAGCTGGGAGTGAAACAGAGAGCTGAACACATCCCAAAGAAACTAAAAAACACAGCCAGGAACTTCCCAAACTCTGCTCTCCTGCACGGACAGCCCCAGCCGGGCAGGTGTGGGTGCAGCCATTGACTGATGCTTTCCACCACGGCCACCTCCACCCCAAACAACCCACTCCCCCAGCCCCCAGGTGGATAAAAACATCCCCCCCCCCAAAAAAAAAAAAAAAGCTCCTTGCACAGCTCTGTTTATCTCTCTCCGTGTGTTTTTGGTGCCCGGGAAAGTCAAAGGGGCCATCAGGGAGGGAGGATTCGCTGATGCTCTCCAGGGGGGAAGGGTGTGGGGGGGAAGTTTTTGCTCTTGAGGAGATGTAAACAAGCCCTGCAGCAGGTCCAGGCCCCCCCGTGCCCTCTTATCACGAGTCCTTTCTTTTGGCATAAACACCGGCCCCAGGTCAGGGCCATAATCTGTCCCAGATGCTTTTCCAAGGCTCCAGCTAAGGCTGCAAACCTGAAATGGGGGGTGAAATCAGCCCCACCCGCTGCTTTCTCTCTTTCTCTCTCTCTCTCTCTCAAGGGTCAATTTTCAATCCCAAAACTCCTTCCCCTGGTACAGGGGGAGGTGGCTGGGAGGGATCCACGAGCCCTTGGCCTGTCAGGGGGTTGATCCCAAACTCTCCACGTCCCAGGATCCATCCCCAGCACAGATTTGTCTCACAAAGCCAACATTTCCAGGGTTTTTACAGGATTAAGGAGTGTCTCTGTCCCCAAGGGCATCAAGGATTGCCCAGGCACTGGGTCAGTGGTCGTGGCCATGCCCTTGTTGAGCCTGAGCTGCCCAACCCACATCCCAGCCCTCCCTGAGCCCGAGCAGAGGGAAATCCCGATCCCCAGTTCTTGTTCTTCAACAGGAATGAGTCCAACCCAAACCCAAGCCCACATTTCAAAGATTTCCCACATCCCAGGCTGGTTTGGGTTGGAAGGGCCCTTAAAGCCCATCCTGTCCCACCCCCTTCCACTCTCCCAGGCTGCTCCAAGCCCTGTCCAGCACTTGGACACTTCCAGGGATTCCTTGAGGTGAATTCCTTGAGTCCTTCCTTCCTGGACTGTGCAAACAGCTCTAGAAATCAAAATAAAAAATCAGGAAGAGGAAGGATTTTTTTTTTTTTTCTCTTCAGGTCAGCCCAGACTGAAACCTTCTAATTTGTCTCAGCAAACCAGGTTGGTTTTTTTCCTTTAAGTGGAGACAATGAAAACATCCTGTTCTCCCCCAAATAAAACGTGTCTCTGTTTGCAAATTCATCTTTGACAGCACTTGTGGTTCCCTCTGCCTTTTCTAATTAAAAGCTGGCAGATCCCAACTGGAGAACACCACAGTCTAATAAAATTTAATTTCAAGCATATCTCCAAACAAAGCCTGCAGCTTTTTAGCCCAAAAATACTCCTTTTTTATTATTATTATCTTTTGGTGTTTTTTTTTTTGTTGTTGTTTGTTTGTTTGGCTTTTTTCGTTGTTGTTCAAGTTGTAAATAATTTCAAAAGCACCAAAACAACTTTAATTTTCCCTACAAACAAATGTTTCATCTTAATTTCAGCTTCCAGTGATCAGAGCCAGACTCTTCTCAGTGGTGCCCAGGAAGTGGATTAGAGGGAAGGGCATGAGCTGAGATAGGGAAATTCCCTTTAAACAGAAGGGAGAAATTCTATGTTTAATTTTTTTTTTTAATTTATTTATCTAAGGGTAGCTTTAAGATCCCTCCCATCCCAAACCATTCCTGTAACACTTGCTTTTGGGGAAAAAAAACCCAAAAAAAAAAAAAAAAAACCAAACCAAAAAAAACCAAACGAGAACCCAAAACCTCAGCCCGTCTTTAAGGCTGGGGGGTTTAAATTACCGTTTCTGGTTTGCCCTTGGAGAAATCCGCAGGGAATCTCCCTCCTCCCTCCATCTCCTGGTGCGCGGGGCCCTCTGGAGCCCACGCCGCGCATCGCCCGCCACGGACCCACGGCTCTCCAAGCTGGAGCTGCCGCGAGGAACAGCTGGATTCGCTGGAATGACAAACCCACCGGCACCGCTGGACAAGCCAGTGATTCCCGTCCCGGGTTTACACAGGTAGGAATATAATTTTGGAGGGGTTGTGGAATGTCCCAGAGCCTAAAAACGAGCACCAAATCCAGGGGAAATAAAAGCAGGATGCTCCCACGGCAGGCTGTGGCTTTCCAAAAGGGTCCCATCTTCCCCCTCGTGGGAGTTTTTGGCTCATAGGGTGGGAAAAACACAGTCAGGTAAGAGGAAAGGTGTTATTCCAGGTGGGAGAGGGAGTGGGAAAAGCTGCTCGGGAAAACTCCCCCAAGCACCAGGAAGGACCTGATCCTGGATATTGCCTCCTCCAGAGGGGCAGGATTTGGGCAAAGCACTGAATTCCCAGAGGAGCTGCTGTGCTGGGAAGCCCTCTGGGTGCAGCAGCGCTCGCTCTGTACATCCCAAAGGAAAACAGAATCCCAACAAAGCCGTTTCCCCTGGCAAGCAGAGCTGGGCTTAACTCACTGTGTGTGCTCAATGAAATTCCTCCGGGATCAGATGGATGGAGTTTGGACAGGGAACACCTGCTCCGAGGCCCGGGACAGCAGCCAGTAGATGGCATTCACATTCCATACGTGCGCTGCCATCAGCTGTCAGCCTTGGGCTGCTCTGGGAGACGGGAAAAGAAGGTTTTTCGTGGAAAAAATGAAGGTAAAAGGCAAAATATTCGCCAGAGATGACCCTGAAGACTTGGACAATTAACTTTGGAGCCATCAAGGGCTGCAGACTTCCTGGTATTTCCTGCCCCCATGGATCTTCTGTCGGATTCTAACAGAGAATCCAAACCAGGCTGGTTTGGGTGGGAAGGGACCTTAAAGCCCATCCAGCCCCACTGGGACACCTTCCACTAGCCCAGGTTGCTCCAGCCTGGCTTTGAACAATTCCAGGGATCCAGGGGCAGCCACAGCTGCTCTGGGCAACCTGTGCCAGGGCCTGCCCACCCTCAATTCCTTCCCAATATCCCATCCAACCCTGTTCGGACAATGAGAAGCCATTCCCTCTGTCCTGTCCCTCCATCCCTTGTCCCCAGTCCCTCTCCAGCTCTCCTGGAGCCCCTTTAGGCCCTGGAAGAGGCTCTGTGGTCTCCCTGGATCCTTCCCTTCTCTAGGTTAACCCCCCCAGCTCTCCCAGTTGGTGTCCCTGGGATGTTCTCCTGGTGTGCATTACGGGAGAAAACCCTTGCAGTGAAAAAAAATCTTCCCTGATATCCAACCTGAACCTCTCCTGGTGCATCCTGAGGCCATTCCCTCTTG
The DNA here is from genome assembly GCF_003031625.1 of Empidonax traillii. NCBI lineage: Eukaryota > Metazoa > Chordata > Aves > Passeriformes > Tyrannidae > Empidonax > Empidonax traillii. Next base: position 27,227 of record NW_020956941.1, read on the forward strand.
TCCTGTGCCTTTTTCCCTGGGAGCAGAGCCCGACACCCACCTGGCTCCCCCTTCCTGTTGGGAATGGAGCAGGGGGAAAAAAAAAAATCACGGTGTCTTCAGCCACCTTTCGATTTGCAAAGGAACCAGCAGGGCTCGGGGTCTGGATGGACATCCCGGGATCAGGGATTCACCCTCCCGGCACGAACAGGACCTTCCATCACGTCTGTCTGTCCAGAACCCGCTGCCTGAGGTTTGGGGACGAATCAGCCCTGCAGGGTGGGCCGTTCTATCCCGCATCCCACCTTTTACTTCCTCGGGGAATGAGGCACTAAAATCCCTCCCACCCCTCCTCCAGCAGCAGCATGACGGGCATCCCTGTCTCCCACTGCAGGCTGCAGGGAGAGGGTGTGCTCAGCCCCCCTGGCATGCACATCCACCCGGATCCATCCGGAGGAAGAGCGCGGGCACAGATTTGGTGCCTCGCAGCCCATTGGAGGAGCGCTGGCACCGGCAGGGGGGTCCTTTCGGCTCCGTGTCCCCACCCCTCTCCCTCCTCCAGACCCCCCTCCCTGTCCCCAGCGCCATCCTCACACACACACACACACAAAAGCAGGGAATTAGCTGCCTTAGGGCAGCCGAGGCTTAGCCAGCTGCGGGCGGAAAATCGGAATAAAATACCTTGGAGGGGAGGGGAGGGCAGGGAGGGAGGCGGCAGAGGAAGCAGCAGCCATGGAAGAACACAAATAACTGCCCTCCATCCATCCATCCATCCATCCATCCATCCATCCATCCATCCATCCATCCTTCCACCCATCCCTCTTTTTCCCAACCGAATCCCAAAAGCGACGGATGCCGTGCGAAAAGTCGACCTGGATGCATCCCCACATTCCATCTGCATCCGGATCCAGGGGCCGGACCTGCTGAGCCGCTCTCCCATCGGGAGGAATGCCGAGGCGGGATCCGGGCGGGATCGGCTTTTGTTCGTCGCTGAGCACCGGCAGCGGTGAGTACGGGAGGGCTGGGACAAATCCTGGGAAAAATCCTCCCGCTCCTCCCCGCCCGGCCTTTGCTTCGCTGCCTTTTTGCTTTTCTTCCTCCCTCCATGATGCCTCCAAGGTTGGCAGAAAGCAGCTGACAGGGAAGGGAGGGGGAAGGTGGGGATCTCTCTCTCTCTCTCTCTCTCTGAGCTCCGAAGGGTTTATTTAATCTGCATTTCAGGGAAATAAAAACCCGGGGAAGAGGTGGGACCGTGCCAGGCATCCCCTGAGCCAGGTGTGGGCTGGGGGGGCAGAATCCAGGATGGATTGTGGGAGATGCCGAGCCCTGCAATGCTGACAGCCAGCTCTTTTTGCTGATTCCAGTGCCTGGAATACAGAGGGATGCTGGGTTTGCTGGGGCCTCGTTCCTTTAAAGCAGATTCACAGAGATTTCTCTCCCCCACATCATCACCAGCCTCCAAGGGAAGCAGGAAAAGCTCTGGAAGGGCCTCAGAGCGATGGGCAGACTGTGCTGGGTGATGATCTCCCTGCACTGGGGCACGGACAGAGCAGCCCAATCTCCACCCAGGGAATCACCCTGCATCCCTTATCCCAACAGGAATGTGTTCCTGTCCAGCCAGTGCCTGGAACAATTCAAAGGCTGAGCCAGGAGGAACATTCCCAACTGTCCTGCAGTGGGTGGGATGATGCTCCTGGTCCAGCCCAGGAGCTGATTCCACCTGAGGATGTCCTGTAGGAGATCAGGCCTGACCTTGTTCCCTCGGGGCAGGATCCAGCTGGGAATGGTGTGTCTGATCCCCCCAACCAGTGCTGGTCCTGCTGGGACTGGTCCTGAGTCCCGAGCCAGATTTTTTTTTGGGAGCTGCAGGTGCAGGCCCAAAGAATTAGGTACAAACACCTGATTTTTGCTGTCTGGGAGCAGAAACCTCCTGGTGAAGGCAATAAAAAAAATATACATATGTGGTTTAAGGGCCCCTTGTGCCCCTGGGGTGTCAGTGTGGGTGAAAAACAGGATTCCTGGATCTCAGCTTGCTCCTGCCAGTGCAGGAGAAGGCCCAGACTGGGAACACACCCTCACCCTGCCTCTGGTTGAGCTGATCTGGTTTTTTTTGAGTCTAGATTGGTTTATCTGAGAGCCAGGCAGTGATGGGGATCCCTCAGGGGTGGGGAAGGACACTCAGCATCCCTGTGAAGCTTCATCCCCCTCCTCCACGTCTCTTTGGGACAGGGACACGCAGGGATGGAGCACAGAGAGGGCAGCAGTGTCAGGAATTTCCCTGCAGAGCCAGAGCCTGTGACTTCCATCCACACCAGCAACATGGAATCTGCTTCCAAAGCAGGCTGAGAGCAGCCTGGGAGGAGCCCACTCTGCTGTCCCCTCTCAGCAGGGGATACAAACACCCTCAGAGGGGTTTAAATGGAGATTGGGATTGAAAGGGAAGTCATGAGGAAAAAAGGTGTGGATATCAGCCCAGGCAGAGCTGATCCACGGGGACACGAGCTGGGATCCAAACAGAGCAAAGATACTTTGACCCAGGGCCAACCTCCCCTCCCCTTCCTGGTCCAAAAAGTGCAATTTTAGCCACCAAATGCCCCGTTTTGCTCCTTTTTCCCCCCAAACAAGCAGCTTCTCCAGGGAGTGTGGTGCCAGAGCACCTGCTCCTGGGTCAGGACGCTCCATGCCAACCTCTGTGCCTTCCCATTCCAGCCTGAGCCCTTCCCTGAGGGATCTGCTGCCTCCAGCCCTTCCCTGAGCACGATGGGAACCACGGAAGCCACGCTGCGGATGGAAAACGTGGATGTGAAGGAAGAATGGCAGGACGAGGATTTCCCCAGGTGGGTTCCCTCGGGAGAAACCCCAAAAAAAAACAAACAGGGAGAGTTTTATTTCTTCCTGTGAGAAAAACCCTCAGGGCATGGAGGGTGGTGGGTCTTTCCCTGGGCTCCAGAGGCAGCAGGGGTGGGAACTCCAGTGGGGGGATTTGGGCAGAGAATGGAGTGTTGGGAGCTGCTCTTGAGAGCTTGGAAGTTTTGGGATGCTTTTGGGAACCTTGGCAAGGAGGGGTGTGGAGCACAGGGAGGTTAATCATATAGGGATGGAGGGATGGAGGGATGGATGGATGGATGGATGGATGGATGGATGGACAGATGGACTCCTTCCCAGCCCCTGAATCACGCAGCGTCTCCCCAGACCGGGAAATGCTGCTTTGCCAGGAATTTGTCATGGAAAGCGGAGTCATTGGGATGCAGGGGATCCGAATGGGTGCCAACCTCGTGGGAAATGATGTGTGGGTGACAGGAGGTGCCAAAGTGGCACCTTCCACCCTCACAGCCGCTGCGCTGCCTGTGCAGAGGTGCCAGGAAACCTCCCTGTGAGCTCCCTGTGAGCTCCCTGAGGGAGCACCCGCCCCCATTCCCAGCCTTGTCCCCCCAAATCCAGGAGCCTGCACAGGGAGGGAGTGGAGTCTCCCTCTCTGGAGACATTCCAAACCCACCTGGAATGTCACCTGCCTTGGTGACCCCACCTGGGAAGGGCGGTTGGACTGGGTGATCTCCAGGGGTCCCTTCCAACCCCAGCTATCCCGGGATGCAGCTCTAAATCCCTCTGGGCACACAGAGCCATTCCCAGCCCTTCCTGCAGCCCCGAGGGGCTTCCAGGGCTGTCCCACCCCGCTCCAGCTGCATCCAAACCCCCCGGCAGCCCCACAGAGCCCCAGTATTCCCAGACACTGTGCCGTGTGTGCCGCGGGCACGTCCAGCCCCCGCCCACCAAGAAAGGGGCTCCTGTTCTTCCCAGCACTGGGATGAGCCTGGCTCTGTTCATCCCAGCACTTGGATGAGCCTGGCTCTGTTCATCCCAGCTCCAGCTGCATCCTCCTTCTGAGCCCCTCTGTCTTCCAGCCCACAGGGCACGGCTTGTCCTTCCGCTGGCCCCCCAGGGTGGGCTCAGCCAAGCCCTTTGGCTTTGCAGGATGGGTTTGATTTCCCTCTGAGAGAAGAGCTTTGGGCTGGTGGATCTTTGCCAGCCTCGGGCTCCCCTGGAGTGCCAGGGTTTTAATGGAGTGGAGAGAGAGAGGTGTAGAAAGGAAATGGGGGTTTAGGTAGGAATCATGGAAATGGTTTGGTTTGGAAGGGGCTGTAAAGTTCATCTCATTCCACCCCCTGCCGTGGGCCAGGGACGACTTCCACAAGCCCAGGTTGCTCAGAGAAGTATAGAAAGTGAGGCACAGAAAGGAAAACGTTGACCCAAAGCTTCCTAGGGAATCTGGGATAAAGCTGATGCAGCTCCTGGACACGCCGGCACCAACCCAGCCATCCCCTCAGAGCTCTGTCCCGCCCTTCCCGTGCCAGCAACAAACTTCCCACAGCCAGCCAGGCCTTCCAGAGGCATTTCTCCTGCATATCCCTCAGCACCAAGCATGGGTGTCATCGGGAATGAATCCTGGGAAAAGGCAAAGGGGTCAGGGACAGGGCCGAGGCCGTAGCTCTGGGAACACGCTCCCCAGGCTGCTGCACAGGGATTAAATCAGGAATGATGCAAGTGAGACAGAGCCTGAACAGCCCCTTGGCAAATGAGGGAAGGGCCAGCTGGGTTCCAGCTGGAATAAAAATAAATAAATTACCATTTTCCAGCCGCTTTTCCCCCCCTGGAAGCGGTGAAATAATAGGGCAGAAGCTGCTGCATGTGGGACAGCAGCTCTCCAGCAGCTGATTTGCTGCAGAGCTATTTTTGCCTGGCTGGGATTAGCCAATCTAGCCACGGGGGAAAAAAAAAAAAAAAAAAAAAAAAGGAAAAGCCACATCCTAGACAAGGATCTGGGCTGGGAAAAACGGGATTCAGTGAGGACACAAGGCGACATTCCCATCCCTCCTCCTCCTCCCCGGAAAGCTGAGCCTGCAGGAGCAGCTCCTGCGCGGCAGGTGGGGGATGTGGCGGCCCTGAGGGAGCGGAGAGGAGAAGGATCCTCCCTCCTGCTGCTCCGGGAAGGTTTATTCCAGACGTTGTGTCTCGGCTGGAGCGCGGGGATGATGATGCCGTAGGCTGGGATGGGGAGCATGCTCACTGCATCCCGCATCCCGCCGATCCCGGCGCGCTCCCTCCGGCGCCGAGCGGGCACCCACTCGTGCCCGTGGAAAAGGGGCTGGGAGAGGGAAGCAGGGACCGGCAGGGAGCAAAATGGTGGCACCCGACCCTTAGGATAAACCGCTGCGCTCCGGAAATCTCGGGATCCGGGGCTGAGCGCTTTCGGGAAGGAGGATTGGCACGGGGAGGTAGCGATCGGAGCAGCCTTTGGGAAGGTAAGGAAGGCTTTTTCTTCCCCCCTCTGGCTTTGGGAATCGCTGTCCTGACGGGATGAATGCCGGGATGAGGGAGCAGCACGTCCTAGGGAAGAGCTGCCCCCCCGGCTTTCCCTCCGCTTCCCATTGGGATGCTGTGTCACCAAATCGTGCCAGGTGCCGGCTCCCAGCGGATAAACAACCAGCCAGGCCTCGGTGGTGACAAAAGAAGGGGGAAGGAGGAGCTGGAGGGGGTCGAGGGGTCTCCGTGACCCCTCAGGAATATCGTGACAGCCGCCGGGCTGCGGGTGCTGCACAAGGAGCACGTGCCCGGGATCAGCTCCTCAGCTCTCATAAATATACAATAACCAGGGAGCAGAGGATTAGCCCTTAATCTACATATTTATAGGGTTTAATTTGGCCTGGTGGCTCTGGTGCCGTGGCAGCAGCAAGAGGAGCGTTTACAGGGCAGAGCTGGGCCGTGTCCTGTCTCCATCCTCCATCGTCTCCCTCTGCGAGTCGCAGGACCAGCCTCCTCACAGGCCCATCCTCATCCTTAAAACTCCTGGATTCTCCCCCTGTTCCATCCCAGGGCTGTCCCAGCACCAGGATTTTACAGCTGGAGGCACGAGGTCTTCCCCTTGAGGAGGGGGAGCTTCCAGAAATTAGATTTGACAACGTGAATTTATTGTTGGTGGGGTTTGGTCCAGGAGTGTCAAACCCAGCTCATGCCAGGGACAGACATGAATCCCAGCTCAAATTAAGGGGACAAGCATCTGGGGAGTGCATCTGCCCAGGAAAATGGACTTTTAAATCCATGGATGCTTTTGGCCCACGGCTGGAGGGACAGTGCTTTGTGCCAGGAGGGTGCAGGAGCTGAGCAGAAGAGGCTGCACATCCCAACCTCTGCCCGGGAAGGGACTGGTGGGATGGTCTCTGGCTCCAAAATAAGGGTTGGAATGCTGGTGATTGGGTCTTGGTGTGGAATGAACCTGCTTCCAAACCTCAACAAGGGGCTGGGAGGCACCGAATGGGGGCTGAGGTGAGGGTGGGGGGGACCATTTGGGGTCACCGCCAGGGTTTGGTTCTTGCCTTGAGCATCAGCTGCCTCCAAGCAAAGCCACCTCCAAGGAGCAGCTGCTTCCCATCAGAGGGGGTTGTGGAAGGCCTTTGGAGAAGGTTTTGCTGGGCTGGGATCCTCAGAGTTCCTGCAGAGAAAACATTGGGGTAATACGGAGAATGAGGACGTTTAGCAGGCTCTGCTGGGGTCAGGATTTGTTCCCCTGTCCCTGGCTGGATTTTCCAGCCTCTTGGCTGGACGAGGGTGGAAATGCAGGGGTTAGTTTGGAGGTTACTGGGGATTGCACAGCGCTCCAGGAGGGAAGCACAGCTGCTGGGCAAATTCCCTGAGGGATTCCCTCTTTCTGAGTTTACTAGGAAAAGGGAAAGGGCAGAGCACATGTGGGGTTGGGTGTCTTTCCCTGGTGTCCCCATTCTCTCCTCTGTCTGCCATGGAGGGACTTTTTCCTAAACATCACCTGCTCTCTCCTGTGTTTTCCCTCCGTTTCCTGCAGACCTCTCCCAGAAGAGACAGGGATGGAGTCACTGGGAAGCCCAACGGAAGACGAGAACACATCCTGTAAGTACCACCTGCCCTCTCCAGAACCCAAAGGGGAATGGCAGCTTGCAGGGAGGGAGAAAACCAATTGCCTTGGGTTAGCCACAAAAAAAAAAAATTCCTGGAGGGGAAGGGGAGGAAGAAACCAGCAGGGATTTGAATCTCCTGAGAAGCCGGGGGAGGAAATCGGGAGCTCACAAAGTGTGGGCACTTCTATCCAGCTCCCAGTCCCTCATCCACCACCCAGCCCGTAACCTGGGACATCCAGGAGGCAGCAGGAAGGACACAGGAGCAGGACAACCTGTCAGTTGTTTTCCTTTCAACTCCAGCTCCCCCCAACACTTTAAACTTTAACGGGGCCCATCGGAAGCGCAAGACACTCGTGGCACCCGAAATCAACATTTCCCTGGATCAGAGCGAAGGCTCCATCCTCTCTGATGACTTCCTGGACACTCCAGACGACCTGGATATTAATGTGGATGATATTGAGACACCTGACGAGACAGATTCCCTCGAATTCCTGGGGAATGGGAACGAACTGGAATGGGAAGGTAAAAGGGCTGGTTCTGTGGGAGTTTTGCTGGGGTTGGGGTGTTTTTTTAGCCTCGTTTTAATGACTTCTGACACAATTCACCACCAGCAACTGAGGACTGATAAGCAAAGGGAGGTTTTAAGCTTATTTGTGTAACATTTTGGCAATAGAGCAGGATTGTTAAGCACCATAAACTCGCACAGATCGAAGCTGCAGGCGGGGCACGATCCGAGCGCCATCCCTGGGGTTCTTCTCTCCAAAGCCTCTTCCTGCATTAGATTAAAGGCACATCTGTCCCTTTTGCAGATGACACCCCCGTAGCCACGGCCAAGAACATGCCTGGGGACAGTGCAGACCTGTTTGGGGACGGGGGCACGGAGGATGGCAGTGCCACCAACGGCCGGCTCTGGAGGACCGTCATCATCGGGGAGCAGGAGCACAGGATCGACCTCCAGATGATCAAACCCTACATGAGAGTGGTGACACATGGAGGTGGGTGAGGTCTTAGCTAGGGGGGGAGGGGTCTCTGTCAAGGATTCCAGGACTGGTTTGTTGCTGTTTACAGGAAGATTTGCTGTTTGTTTTGTAAAGTTACAGGGCAAGGAGCAAAAAGTGCCCAGACCGTGCTGAAAACTGCACTGAAAAGGGGGTCTGAAAATGGAATCACTGCCAGTGGTGTGTGAATTAACTGATAGAGGGGCTGTTCCCAACCCTCAGGCCTGGTGTGGGCAGTGATGAAGGGCCTGGGGGGGTTGAACTCCTCCAGCTCAGTGCTTGAGCTGCTCCAGAGGGACAGCAAAGGTCGACCCATCCACGGTCAGTGCTCTTTCCAAAATCCCAGCAAAGCCAAGCTCTGACACCTCCAAATTCCTTCCCTGAACCCCAAACACACGTTTCACCCAAACCAGGAGGAAACCTCCTCGGGAAGGAGGTCCAAAGAGGGACAAAGCTCTCCTGGAACCGGACAGAGGCACAAACCTCCCCCCTCCAGGCTCAAATCTGACAACACAACTTTGCTGCTGTTTCTCCCTCAGCTCTTACATCTTTCCCTGGAAAACATCCTGTGTTTTCCTTTCCCAGGGTACTACGGAGAAGGTCTCAATGCCATCATTGTCTTTGCTGCCTGTTACCTCCCCGACAGCAACCTGGCTGATTACCACTACATCATGGAAAACCTCTTCCTGTAAGTGGCTGCGAGGGAGAGGAGGGTGAGGGACAGAGTTTCCCTGTTCTCGCTGCATCAGGAACATCAGCTGGGAATAGTCTGAATCCAGGCCAAACATGCCCAGGGTGCAGCTGCAGACTGGGGTGAGCGTCGCTGGCCCCGGCTCTGAGTCCAATGAGTGAAAGCATTCAAACATTCCGGGTTAATGATGCCAGGGATGGACTCCCATCCAGGCTGGAGCGTGTGTGGGATGCTCAGCAGCTGGGAGAGAACAGAGCTGGGGTGTCCATGAGTGCCTGAACTGCGCTAACACATCCCCGGGCACCCCGCAGAGGTGCCAGGAGAACCCAAACCCGTTCCTGCAAAGAACGAGCCTTGGAGGCATTTCAGGGTGAAACACAGGTACCTGAGGAAAGCCCCAGGGTGTTTTTTCAGTCTCTTGTCCCTTCTGCTCACCCACCAGGTACGTGATCAGCAGCCTGGAGCTGCTGGTGGCCGAGGATTACATGATCGTGTACCTGAACGGAGCGACGCCCCGGCGGAGGATGCCAGGCCTGGGCTGGCTGAAGAAATGCTACCAGATGATCGACAGAAGGTCAGAACCCAGCTGGTGTGGCCTCTTCCTTCTTCCCAAGGCCTCCCCCCACACGGAATCTCAGAATGGTTTGGGTTGGAAGGACCTTAAAGTTCATCCAGTGCCACCCCCTCCACGGGCAGGGACACCTCCCACTAACCCTGGACACCCCCAGGGACGGGGCAGCCCCAGCTTCTCTGGGCAACCTGTGCCAGGGCTTTCCCCACCCCCACACCTCTTCCCCTGCTTCTTCACAACACTCCCAGCTAACCCTCCTCCTTTCCCACTCCCCAGAACCTGTAATTCCTTCCTCTATCCCAGATTTCTGATTTAACTCCAGGCTCTCCTCACGGGCTCTGCCCCCTCCTTCCTCACCAGCACCTTGGCAGAGCTCAGGTTGGCACAGCCCCAGAGCAGAGCAGTGCCCTTCCTAAAGGGCATGGAGAGTTTAGGAAATGCCCTTTGGATTTGACTCCTGTGCCTTTGCTCTTCCCCAGGCTCCGTAAAAACCTCAAAGCCCTGATCATTGTGCACCCGTCGTGGTTCATCCGGACGGTGCTGGCGATATCCAGACCCTTCATCAGGTGAGCAGGACGTTCCCAGACTTGGCTGGGCTTGGAATCACGGAATCCTAGGATATCCTGAGCTGGGAGGGTCCCATAAAGATCATCAGTGCAACTCCTGGCCCTGCACAGACACCCCAACATCCCACTCTGGCAGCTTTGGTGCTGTTCCCACTGCCCTGGGGAGCCTGTTCAGTGCCAACCACCCTCTGGGCTCTTCCCTCAGGAGGAACCCTTCCCTGAGATCCAACCTAAATCCCCCCTGACACAGCTTCGTGATGTTCCCCGGGGTTTAATCTCACAAATCAGATTTTAAGCTCATCTTTAGGCCAGGAGCAACCAAGGTGAGGCTGTTTGTCCCTCGTCCTTCTTCTCTCTGATACGTCCAGGGACGACTCCTGAGGTGGTTTTAGGAGACCTTAGGGTGGTCTGGATCCAGAGCAGACTTTGTCCCAGTGGGTAGGGAGTGATGATTTACTGGGAAGTGTGGGAATGGTGGCCCTTTTTGCCTCCTGCAGATGTTGGGAGGAGCTTTCAGTCCCCCAACAGCGTCACGGGGAGGTGGGCACAGAGATGCAGAGTTTCTTCCATCAGGAAAGCTCTTGGCTTCCTCTGGATCAATCCAAGGCCTCCTGGTGCACTGTCTCTCTCTCTCCCTGCCAGTGTGAAGTTCATCAATAAGATCCAGTACGTGCACACCCTGGAGGAGCTGGAGCAGCTCATCCCCATGGAACACGTGCAGATCCCAGACTGTGTCCTACAGTGAGTGCTGGGTGGGGGGGGACCTGGGGCAGCTCTGGGGAGGTGCAGGACACACATCCCACCTCATCTTACTCGTGCCAGGGCCGAGGAAGAGCCTCACCCTGTGCCAGCACAGAACTCCTGTCACCTTCGGAGCAAACGTGGGGTTTTACTGGGAGTGAACAATCTCCATTTAAATCTCTCTTCTTTCTTGCAGATTCGAAGAAGAGAGGATCAAGGCCAGAAAAGAAAGGTAAAATTAATTTTTTTTTTTTTTGGGGGGGGGGTAAGGTGGAGAGGGGGTTTGTTTCCTTGGGATGTTGTTGCTTTCTCCCATCACTCCTTGTGTCATAACCAGTAAATTCCACGTTCCTCCCACCCCCAAATCCTGCACTGATTGTCTCCAAGTAAGTAAGAGTTGGAGGAGGGAGAAGCTTGATTAAAAGGTTGTTATTTATCCATAGAACCTCTGAACCCCACACATCCTCCTCACACTCTGTCTGTGCTCCCAAAGGTCATCAGACACCACTCTCTGTGTAAAACAGGCACATTATCCCTATTTGGGCAGCAAACTGACCCTAAAGTGAGCTCTTGTGCTTGTTTCAAAAGCCACTTCACCCTGCTGGAGTGGCATGAAGAGGGACTTCAGTGTTGCAGTTGGTTTGGTTTCACTGTCTGGACCTGCTCCGTGCCCGGTGCTTTGGGTCAGAAGTGCTGCTGGGAGGGCTGGCCATGACCAGGGATGACTCCAGGAAAAGCAAGAGGCAGGGAAGGAGAGAGGAGAGACCCACTGGGTCAGCATAGGTGCTACACCACCTCCTGGTGCTGGTGCCCCAGTGGGAGATGCCAGTTGGGGAGGATTAAGTGAGTTGTCCAGCCCAGCTCCTGGAGCTGCCTCCCTACAGGAGCACGAGGGCCACCAGGGCTGGGGGTCCCAGGAACTCAGACCCCTCTCCAAGGTCCATCCATCACCCCAGAAGGGCCCTGGATTCTCCCCTCCTTCCCACTGCTCACCTCTGGGTGACGATCCCAAACGTGATTTGTGTTTACAGGGCAGAAGAGAAACAAGACATGGCTGAGAGGGAAAGGTGAGGACTCTGATTGATTAATCCCTCACTCACAGCTCAGCTCAAACCGTGCCTGGGGGTGGGAACACAGCCCCATGGATTGGGAACACCCCCAGGAGACAGCTGGATCCACCAGGACATCCCCAAAGCGTTCAGGAGCTGATAAAGCCCCTCGTGTCCCAGACAGCTCCGTGTGTGCCACCACTGCTGGTGGTGTTCCCGACCTTCCCCTCCGGGAGCAGATTCCTGATCCTGCTCCGTGCAGGGAGTGATGCCAGAGCTGAGCCAGAGCCCCTGGGAATGCTCTGCTGACGTTCAGGGGAGCATTTGCAGGGTGGTGCAATGCAGAGGGTCAGATCCTGCTGCTGGACACGTTTCCCTGTGGGCACAGGGACCGGAGCCGGGGCTGTAACTTGAGATGGGAAAGAGAATTCTAGAGGGGTTGGGAAGGCAGTGCCCAAAATCCTCCACCAGGAGAATCTGGCCTGGTTTTGGCTCTGCTTCAGAGCCATGCAGCCTCTCTTTTCGTTCTGTCTGACTCTCCTGAGGGGGAGCAGGGAATATTTTGTGCTGTTTTCCCAGGGAAAAAGGAGTTTTGATCGCAGTTGCCTGAGTTGTTCCGAGAAATAAGAGGAGCTGAGGGCAAAGAGAGGGGGCACCAGTTTTGTGATGGAGATTCACTCACTGTTGTGCTGGTTCTCTTCCCAGCAGGCCTGTGCCTCCAGGAGAGGACCAAGAAACCAGGTTTGAGCTGGACCTCACTCTTTGTTTGTCTCCATGCCAGATCTCGTGGTGTTTGTACTCCATGAACAAGAAAGCCCAGCCTGGGTTAGACCCGGGATCCTCCTCCCTGGTGCCACTCCCGGGCACCCAGCAGGCCCCTCTGCCCCTTCAAGCCACAGATTGCATGATGTTTGTCCCCAATACATGATGACACCTACATTTACCCCCATTTTTTTGACACGGTGGGAATAATAAAAAAATTTTTTTACCTCAATTAGCTGCCTAAAAATGACTCCTGCCTCTCTGTTCCTTCCCAGTATGTCCTGAATGGAAGCAGGAGGTGGATGGATGGAGTGGAAGGACACAGCCTGGCAGCCACCCACGGCAATGACCTTTTGGGACAAGACCTTGTCACCATCTTATTCCAAGTCCTGTAAGATCCCGGAGCCTGCCTCCTCTGTCTCCAAGATGCAAAGCTCTTTAACCTTTTTGGAAACATTTTACCTTAAAAAAAAAAAAAAAAAAAGAAGAAGAAGAAGAACAACAACAACCAACCAACCAAAAAAAAAAAAAAAACAAACCCACAAAACAAAGCAGGCCAAGAAAAGCACTTTTCAGGACAGGTTCCAGTGTGTTTCTGGAATGGTCTGTGGAGAGCTGTGACACAGTGCAAATACACACCTTGTAGTAAGTTAAGAGCATCCTCCAATTCATTAGTCCCCCAGCCCAGAAAGAGATTTATTTTGTTGTTTAAATTATAAACCCACCTTAACTCGCTGCTGGCCAGCACGGAGATGTTTTGCTTTAATCTGCAGCCCCAGGTTCCTCCACGACATCCCAGGGAGAGCCCAGGGAATAACTTCAGACAGGCAATGAAAAGAGTTTTTCCCTCCTTTTTATAACCAGTGTGTGTTCCTGCCTGAAAATATCAAGTGCCCACCGGGCTCGGCACCAGGTCCAGCCTTGGCTGTCTCGGTGAAGTCATTGCCAGCCCCTCAGTTCTGTAAATGCCATGTTGTTGTTGTTGTTGTGGTTGTTGTTGTTTTGTTTTGTTTTGTTTTCCCTGATTTGTTCCATTCAGGTGTGTAAGGCACTCTGGGAGCTCTGAAGGAGCTTCTCCCTGGCGTGGCAGCCTCCACAGAACCTTCCTGTGAGCAGCCCCGAAAGGTCTGGGTTCAGGAGGGGCCTTACGGCCAGGAACGTTCTCCTCGCCTTTGTTGTCACGACACTGGACAATCACTCGCTGTCAAAAACCTCCCGCTGCGGAGACAAGCTGCTAAAATGGTTGGAAGTTTCCCCTCCTGAGGGCCTTCATCCATCAGCATTCCTGCCTGGAATATCCCCCCTCCCTGGACAGTGCAGGGCACCAGGACTGGGCTCAGCATCCGGAGCCGTCGACTCTGGGAATTTGGATCTGTGGCTCGTGAGGATCCTCTGGAGCAAAGGAGGGGGAAAAGCAAATTAAGGAACAACCATCCAGCCAAAATCATTTGGAAGTTACTTCAGCAGACCCAGGTTATGTCCTCATCCCTGGAAGTGTCCAAGGCCAGGTTGGAGCAGTCTGGGATAGTGGAAGATAGGGGGTGCGACTGGATGAGTTTTAAGTCCCTTCCAACCCAACCCATTCTGGGATTCTGGGATCAGGTCAAACCCCTCCCAGACACCTGCAGATGGAGAATGACCTGCCTGTTTCACCACTTCAAGAATATTTCCAGGAGAATTCTGGCCAAGCAAGATTTCCCTCAAGACAGGGACGGTTCCCCCTGGATACACAAAGCTGCTCTTTTTTTTTTTTTTTCCTTTTAGTGAGTAAAACCACCATGAGCGAGATCTTTATTTCCCTGGATGCTACAAAGAAGCACCAAATATTCCCTTCTTAAGGCTAGTTCTCCTTTGAGACCTGTTCTCATGCACTTCAGTCATGGATGTCTTTGCTGCCCAGACCTTTGCATGAAAAGCAGAGCACCCACAACATCCACCCAGGATGGGTGAAGATGGAAAAAAATCCTCCCCATTCCATCTCACTGGCATGTTAATGACGAGCACCAAACAAGCATCGAGTTCCACAGCTTTCTAGAAATATCATTACAAATTTATTTATCATCATCATTATTATTATTATTATTTATTATTATTGACAAAGGATTTCAAGGCCAGGTTGGAGCAACCTGGTCTAGTGGGAGGTGGCCCTGCCCATGGAACTGGATGAGCTTTTTAAGGTCCCTCCCAACCCCAACCCATCCTGGGATTTTATAAAGTGAATTCTGTGCACAAAACAAACCCACCAAAAACCCCAGCCCTTCAGGTTTTTTGGGTTCTGCCAGGTGACATCTCCCTGTTGCAGCTCCGTGCTCAGCTCCCAGCCAGGGAACTGTCTGGAGGCAGAAGCAGCAGCCAGGAATTCCCAAAGAGAATTCCCACCTGCAGAGCTTTCCCCACCATCTGTCAGAGGGGCCAAGCAACCCACTGAAATTAAGGAAAGGACTTTTCCTGATTCAATTCATTTTAGCTCCCAACTAGGAACAAACCTCCTTGTGCTCTCAGAGCCTGGGAATTCTCCCAACTGATAACACTTAAATCAGATTTTCCTCTTTTCTTTTGAGGTGGTTGTTTCAGTCAGCTGTTTCAATACACAAAAGTCAATTTAGAAGTTCTTTGAGCCAATTTTTTTTTTTTTCCAAGAAGTGCACTTTCTGAGGGAGTGGTATGCACTGTATTTTAATTTTTTTAACAGGATTTTATGAGTGTATAAAGTTTTCTGTTCCTGGATGGAAGGATGGATGGATGGATGGATGGATGGATGGATGGATGGATAATATTAATGTGTCTTTTCGACTTAGAGAAGAACCTGCAGTCCATAAAGGATAAATCAGAGCTAATTGTAAAAACAAATTTTAAAAATAATTCACTTCTTTCAGACACTGGTTTTAGGTGTTGCTTGCCTAAAAAAAAAAAAAGCTACAAATTCCTGGATAGAAACCCACAAAGTTGTCGATGTCCCTTTTCCCAAACAAGGAGTGACAAAACTGAGTTGGGTGTGGCTAAACCTGAATTGTTGCTGCATTTCCATCACAACTTTGGGTGTATATATAGAGATATATATATATCTAAAAACATAAAACTGAAAATTAAATCAACTTTATCAACACTGTTGGACTCACCAGCGTCCCCCAGGCCTCGTTCCTGCCTCATAAAACCACCTCTGGAGGATCAACATTTGGACTTAAATATCGTGTGAAACACTTTCTGCTCTCGGATTCCGCCTTCCTGAGGTTTTTTTTTTTCCCTTGGAAAGTCACATTTAAGCTGCTGGAGGAGTTATTTTACCCTCACCAAAAACTGGGCTGCCCTTCCTCGTGGTGTCATTGAAGGGTTGGATTTCATCTCCCACAACCTGAACATCAAATCAAATCAAATCAAATCAAATCAAATCAAATCAAATCAAATCTCTTCCTGTGCAGTTGATTCCAGGCTGGGAATGCCCTTCCCATCTCCTCGAGGTTGCCACAGGATTTGTCCCAAGGCCCTTCTCAGATCCAGACAGCTCGAACTACTCTTGGGTTTTTTTTGGTGGTTTGGTGGTTTTTTTGGTTTTTTTTTATGAAGAATCCTCCAGGATTTTGGGTCTGTCCACCAAGTTTCATCCCGGATCACGAGGAAGGCCCAGGAATATTCCTGTCTATTCCAGCTGGACCTGCTCCAAGTTTTCCTGTACAGTACCTCGGAAATGTGAGTGGATATTTAGAACTTCCCTCGTGGCAAGGTTTTTTCCCACCTAAATTTTCTTTTTTAAGACAATTTGCAAACTCCTGGAATGAGAGACCCCCTGGTGGGAAAGGTTGGAATGGCAACAAATCCTTTTTTTTTTTGGAAGCTCTAGGGATGAAAAAAAAACCACAGGAGTGAAGGAGGGAAAGGCTGGTGGGAACAAGCTGCCAGGAGGGTGAAAAGAGGACAGAAAAATGGCTCTAAACACAAAAGCACATGTTTTCTCTTTTGTATTTCCTTATTTCCTGGCAGGCAGAAATACAGCATGTTCCTGGTAAAGTGAATTTTCCAACTCACCGTGACAAGAAACCACAATTTCAGGTTTTTGTTTGGTTTGCTTTGTTTTTTTTTTTTTTTCCTTTCCAGTGGGCCCTTTCAACCCAAAGGAACCTGTACAAAACAAACAAACAAACAAACAAACAACAAAAAACGTGTGAAATGTCATTTTTCTACAGTGTTTGTAATTAGGTGGTTGGTGGTAGCAGACCTAGATCTCTGTTCAATATGTATTCAGGTTTTTGCTTTGTATTATTCCATAAAAATCTGTGGATATTCAATTAAAATGAGACTAATCCTTCAGCAAAAACTGCATCCCCCTCTTTTTTTTCTTTTTTTTTTTTTTGTCAGTAGCTTTTATTTAGACTTTGTCTCCATGTGGAAAATATGATGGAAATTTTTCATTTGGATGCTGTTCCCTTGAAGAGAGGCAGTCAAAGTCCTCCCTGGAAATTCTGACCCTGCAAAATTAACATCTCAAAGTGTTGGATTGGTTTGGTTTGGTTTCTTTGAGGAAAATAACTTCTATTCTGGAGGATGATCTCTCCCAAATTCCTTCAGCTTTAGCAAAGAGTCATGGAAAAATTGCTTTCCTCGAGTTGCCATCAACTCTACTCGAGTTTTTTTAATCACACTTTATTTTTACATCTGTTTTTATAATCCAGTTAAGAATGTGACTGGGAATTAAATCAGAATCATCATTAAATTATAACACCAAACACCCACAAAAAAAACAACTCAAAGCCACTTAGGAAAAAAAGAATCCCAGTAAATCCTTGTTCATTTTTATGCTAATTATTTCTATTAAATTATTAATTATGTCTATTTAATTATTTTAATATTGCAAGTTTCTATTCTTCTTTACATTCTGCTGGGATTTTATATTTTTCTTTACATTCATCAGAGTTTAAAAGCCAAGAATGCTCATCCTGGGAACCAGGGAAAGCCTTTCAGGGTGAACTGGGCACTTACCTCACTCCTCTCCAAGAGATCCAGGTGTATTTATATTCTTTTTATCCAGGCTGGTGGCACCTGGGATTAAGATCAGCAGAATGGCAGGTTAATTTTGCAGGTATTTTTCCATTCCAAGTTCATAAAACTCCCCACCAGCCACACGTGGAATCTTCAGGACTCATTTTCTTTTAATTAGGTGCCTGAAACCCACCCAAAATTTCCTGCTGCCTTTATGGATCTCACATTTGCTTCCTCACCAGCTCTAATTTTAAGGCAGAAAAAAAAAGGCAAAAAATTATCACCCTGGGGAGGTAAAAATAGTTTTTAAAAGCCTGGTTTTTGTTGGTTTTGTTTTTTTTTTTTTTTTCCTCCAAACCAGAAAAATCCCTTCCCATTTCGACCTCAGTTTTGCACTTGGAGTGACAAATCAGTATTTTCCTCCTCCTCACTGCTGGAACCTCTTCTGTCACACGAGTTGTGAATTAAACTGTCACCCAAGTGGGAATCTCTTCTCCCACGTGCAGTGACTGAGGCTGCTGAATGAAGTTCTATATTCAAGAAGAATGTGCTAATTATGGCCCAGAATATTCCCAGACATTTCCCTCATAAATAGAAGCCAAAATTCCCAGTTGTAGGCAGTTAGAATTTACCCCTCCCTTAAACAATTAAACTCCACATGAAGGGTGAGATCCACCCCACCTTGTTCTCACCAACCTAAAAATGAGATCCTGAGCTTAAAATTGGGGGATGAAAAAAGCTAAAATTCATGGGAGGTGGGTTGTGGATTTTCAGGCCGTCACGGAACGGCCACCCCAGAAAACTCAGTGTTTAGACAGAATAATGCCCAAATTTTAGGGGTGAAGAGTAGGATTTTGTACCTGGAATGGTGAGGAAAGAGAAATCCCAGCTGGTTCTTGCACCACATCAACCCGTTTTGACCTCGTTTTTATTCCTCAAGTGCCAAAACGTTTCAGTTCCCTGAATTGTTGTGTTCTGGTTGGTTTTGGTACCTGGAGCTGCAGGCAAACAAGTGGAGGTTAATGATCGCCAGTTCTACCACCATGAACCCTGTCCTAAATTCCAAATTTGGAGAGAGATCCCATCCCCAAAAATCCAGCTCCTTCCCCTGTGTGTTTGCTGGGAAAAGCTTCAGCGCTTCTTCCTTGTCTTGTTCCTTCTCCCCCTTCATTTTCCAAACAATCCACAAGTTTTCCTGCTCCCTTCTCCTCTCCTCCATCACTACAAGCCACACTGGCCAAAACTGAGGAGTAAAATTAGACATTTCCACTCCTGGAATATAAACCAGCGAGCTAAAAACTTGGGATTCTGTTACTCTTTAAAAATGCTTTTGAATTCCTCGCTGCTTTAATTTATAGCACCACCCAGATGGGGGCTAATTTAATGTCAAAACATCCCCAAACACATTCCAGCCGTCCAGTGACACTGGAAATGTCTGGCATCCTTTTCAAGATTTATCCCTGGAATTGCTGCAATGATTACCTGGCACCACACGGATCCCAAATAGGGCATTTCTTGCATATTTTACCCATTTTTGTCTCCCATGACACAAAATTCCACTGGACTCAAAGGAAGGTCCTTTCTTGGAGCGTCACAGTCAACAGCTCCAAAGGGCTCCAGTGAGGAAAGTTCGGGAAGAGCAGCGTGGAGAGTGAACCACCTGTATAATCTGATATTTTGGGAACTGAGAAGGATTCCTCCACCTCCGATTGGAACTCCTCACTAACGAGCTGGCTGCCCTGGGGCTCCACTTTTCCCTTCCCTCTCACTTCAGATTAATCTGCTCCTTTCATTCCCTTCATGTGGGCTTTTCATGGAATCCTGGAGCATCCTGAGCTGGAAGGAACCCACAGGGATCATCCAGTTCAACTCCTGCTCAGGACAGCCCAACATTCCACTAATTAACTTTCTCATTCCACAACCCCAATTTTCCTCACTGGGAGCTGCTGGAGGGTCACAAAGTGCTGCTCCCTTGATGTTCTCCCATTTTTCCTCCCAATAAAAACCCAGAGGGGATTCCAAGCCTCGGAGAAGGAGCCACCCAACACTCTGGAAAGAAGGAATAACCCCAAATTTCAACATTCCCAAGTAAAACCGACCCTCATTCCTCGCCTCTGACTTCCCCCCCCCACCCTGCACGTTCCTGGCAGGAGGAACCTTGGCCTAACCTTGGTCCCATCCCCAATGTCTTATGATTAGTGAGGGATTTAAAGTGGGAATTAAAAGCTGCAGAAGAAATGAGTCACATCTTGCAGCAGAAAGGTCAGTGGGCACCCAGAAACCAAACCAACCAG
>NW_020956941.1:46992-53859 GCF_003031625.1 Empidonax traillii
CCTCTGACTTCCCCCCCCCACCCTGCACGTTCCTGGCAGGAGGAACCTTGGCCTAACCTTGGTCCCATCCCCAATGTCTTATGATTAGTGAGGGATTTAAAGTGGGAATTAAAAGCTGCAGAAGAAATGAGTCACATCTTGCAGCAGAAAGGTCAGTGGGCACCCAGAAACCAAACCAACCAGCAAGGAAATAATGCCCCGCTGGCTCCACGATTCTTAAACTGCCTCCTGCTAAATTTAGCTCCTTTTTTTTTTTTAAACAAAGAAGATTTCACGTTCACTTTTAGTAAACATTAGTATTCTAAAAATAAACGTGGAGAGAGGGAACATTCCCTGTCTTTGATTCAAGCCCGGTGGTGAATGGCATTTGTATGAGGGAAGTGTCAGGCAGATAAACGTGGCTGGGGGCTAAACAAACCCCTCCACCCAAAAAAAAAAAGGAAGTTTCAGAGGCCCAACACGAAACTCACCCCAAAACAGGGCGAAAAAAAGGTGTTTATGAACATCTGCCATTTGCATAAATTGTATTTTTACGGGCTGGGGGAAGGTTGGGGTCGCTGGGGAGTGGAAGCGTCACCATCCGTGTCACTGGTGGGGTTGGCTGGGAGGGAAGGAGCCAGGAGGCAGCTGGAATGTGAGCTCCAAATACAGGCAGGGCACATGGCACCTCCAAAGGGAACAGCGGGGCTGAGGCCAGCCAGGAATTTGGGAATTTGAGCTATGTGGGGTGAATGCCACCTCCCAGGATGTTTGGGGGCACGAGCAGGGGAGAGGGGACAGAGCAAAACCATCTCAAGGAGCTTAAAAGCAAACTCAGGGAAAAGGCAGGAATAGCCACGGGAGCACTGAGGGAGGGATAAAAATAAAAAAGGTTTGAAAAGGAGATTTTACCCCGAGGGAAAAACGAGCTTTTTACACTTGACAGGGATGAGATTTGCAGCTGTGAGGTTAAAAAACAACAAATGTGCCTCCTGTCCTTCATCCCTCCTGTTTTCAGGAGAAACAGAGGGTTATAATTCCTTGTGGAGGCAGCGGGGCAGTGCTCTGGAATTCCCCAGATCCCAATACAACCACTGTCTGCTCCCTGCACTGCAAATCCATCGTTTATCTCCCATATTCATTTTTTTTTCCAAGGCTAAAAACCCCACCTGCACTCCTGAACCGTGTCCCCCTTGGCAAAGCCAGCTGGGCAGAACCCAAACTTCACTCCTGAGGATGGCATGTTCCAAAAATATTTGGATTAGCAGGTCTCCAGCACAAAGAACTGGAGCAGAGGTGACCAGAGCTGGTGTCCCCTCAGAACCTGGACACAACTTTGGAGCCTCCTGGTTTGTTTGGGTTTTTTTTTTCCCCCCCTCCAAACGTGGCAAAATAATTCCTGGAATCTGGTTTCTCGAAGTCAGACACCTCCCTAGCTCAGGGATGGGAGAGAAAAGCAATAAAGGGCACGAAAAGGTTGAGCAGCGAGGGAATTTTAGGTCAGTTTTTCCTATTTTTTCCCCAGCTGAGAGGCTGATGTGGGGAATTCCCCACTGTAAATGCTGGGAAGCTGCTGGAAATCCGACTTCCCTGGCAGTCATGGCTCACTCCAGTTCAGGAATCCAAGCTCCAAATTCCTCTGGAATTACCATTTTACCTTGGAAATGGGGGTGAAAGTGGAGTTACAAGCGGTGTGTCTGCGAACAACCAACTGTCTGTTAATACTGACCATAAACAATAAGTGGAATCACCCAGAATTAAGGCTGGAAAAGCTCATCTGCTCAATTCCCACCCACAAATTCACCAGGTTCTCCCTTAAACCCGATTTCTTTTCTCGCCTTCTGTATCTCCACTGCAAGACCTCCAGAATCTTGACCTGTGGCAGTTAATAATTTTCTAATTTGCAGCCCATGTTTATTCATAATCAAAGCACTGGGCCTTGGCCTCGTGGTTGAGGAGCATAAAACAGCTTTGTAGAGAAAAATAAACCTGTTTATTTTTTATTTATTTTTAGCCCAACGGACACAGCTGGGGGGAGACAAAAGGAGGGTTTAGGCCACAAACCAACCCCCTTCTCAGGTGTGAAACAGAAAAATTTAAGAACAGCTTGGGAGCAGCTCTGAACAAATAAATAAAATAAAAAAAAAAAATTAAAAACAACAATAAAAAAACCTTCCCTTGGATTCTTAGGGGGGAAATCCTGGATATTTGGATTTTTTACCATAAGAGCTGAACAGCTCAAGGCAAAATACCTCACAGCCAGTGAGTAGATGATGGAGGTACTACCCAAAAATCAGAATTAAAGCAGCATCTCTGCACTCCTATGGGCACAGGATAGAGTGATTTTATAAAGGCACACGATGATTCGGGTGATTTAAGGCAAGATATCATTTAAAAGTGCACATTATAGAGTTCCCATCTGAGAAAAAAAATGCTGTTGTTAACTCTGCCTTCACCTGGCATTGTTGAGACAATGTTAGAAGCAGCTGGAATAATTCAAATTAAAGCACATGGTGAGAGGTATTTACTCGAGAAAGGAGCTCAGGTAGATTGAACTTACCTTAAAAAGGTTTACTTTACTTAAATGAACTGTGGAGGAGGAGACTCTCTGGACAGATAATGTTAGGACTGTGTAAAATAAATATATATGAAATAAGCTGTTCAAAAAGTTTTTCCTAAAGAGGAAAGGGAGACAGTCCGGGTAGATTCACTGCTCAGCCTCTCCACACTCTGAACATCTTGATTAAAAGGAATAAAAAAGTAACATTAAAATAAAATTCCCTCTTCTCCTCCTCCCCCCTCCACCCCAGCAGAAGTTTAGAGAAAAATTCTTCCTCCTGGTTTCAAATAATCCAGTGGGAACTGGGGAATAAAGGAACGGAAGGGAGAGACAGCAAGGAAAAAAAGCCGACTTAATTATATCCACACACACCTCTGGGCCTTCCCCGAGCCCCAGGGGGATCTGTCAAAAGGGGTGACATTTCCACCTACCCCATGACTAATTTAGGCAAAGGACGAGCTCGCCAAAAAGTTATTTTTGGCCCTGTCACGGCACGGGGCCGGCGAGGGAGAGGGACAGGTGCAGGTCCAGAGGGTGACATCGGGGCCAGGGCTGAACCCCTCCAAAATGGGACATTGGAAGGTGGGCTGAACCCCCCAAAATGTGAGATTGGGGGGTTTGCAGAATCCCTCCCAAAAATGTGAGATTGGGGGGTTTGCAGAATCCCTCCCAAAAATGTGAGGTTGGAG
Source organism: Empidonax traillii (assembly GCF_003031625.1). Lineage (NCBI taxonomy): Eukaryota > Metazoa > Chordata > Aves > Passeriformes > Tyrannidae > Empidonax > Empidonax traillii. Next base: position 50,221 of record NW_020956941.1, read on the forward strand.
AGTTTGCAGGACCCCCCCACCTCCAAAATGCAGCTTTGGGGTGAGGGTTGAAGCCTCCACAAAATAGGATATCAGAAGGTGGCTGAACCTCCCCCCAAAACGAGACATCAGGGGGTGGCTGAATCCCTCCCAAATTGTGAAATCAGAGGGTTGGTGAAACCCCCCAAAACGAGACATCGGGGGGTGGCTGAATCCCCCCCCCCAAATGGGAACTCAGGGTGAGGGCTGAACCCCCCCAAAATGGGACATTGGAGGGGTGGCTGAACCTCCCCCCAAAATGTGACATTGGGGTTGGAACCTCTCAAAACGTGACAACAGGATGAGGGCTGAACCCCCCCCCAAAAAATGTGACATCAGATGGTGGCTGAACCCCCCCGAAACGTGACCCTGGGGTGAGGGTTGGCCGAATGCCCCCCAGATGTGATGTTGGAATGAGGATTGGCTCAGCCCCCCCCAAAATGTGACACGGGGCTCATGATGGTCACAGGGCTCTTCCATCAGCGCCGGGGCGGGGACACGGCCCTATAAATCCACCAGCAAATCCGCCTTTTCCCCTCAATGAACGAGTCAGGGAGGCAAAGCCGAGCCAGAGCAAAGAGGGAACAGGGGGCAGCCGTAGTTTTTCTTCCTCTGAAAGTTGCTTCAGCCTTTCTAAATAGTTTTGGGTTTGTTTTTTTTTTTTTCCTCGCCACATTCCGGCAAAGGAGGCGACTCGGCAAAATGAGATATATCATAGGAATCGGAGGGTAAGTGCCTGCTAATTTTGGGGATATATGTTATTTTACCTTTTAATTATTGTATGGAAGGCTTGGAGATTATTTATCTGGCTATAAAATAATACTCAGGGTACAGGAGTTGAGAGATGAGGCAACTCAGAGTCTTAATTCACTCTGCTTAAATACAGAGAGCTCTGCAGGGTGGCATAAGCTTATAAATGTAATTTATATGCCCTTTTGTATGTAATTTATATATCTAATATGTATTTTTATGTATGCATTTATATTTTTTATATATACTTGTATAGGATTAATAGGACATATGCTGCTTCAATATAGAGAGCTCTACAGGGCAGCATATACTTTTATATATACTTTTATATACACTTTATGTATATATTTAATATATTCATATACGCTCTTTGTATATTTATATATACAATTCTTACATACTTGCGTGCATATGTATGTATTTTTATCTATAGTTTTATATATCCTTTTATAGGATTAATAGGAGGGATGCTGAGATGGAAAAAAAGTATCTCGAGTAAATTTAGAGGTCACAGAGCCAAAAAAAATTTCTTTTAAAAGCTTCTCTGAAAGACCACGAGGGGGGAAATGCTGTTTCAAACAAGACGGGGGGGGGGGGGGGCGCGTAAAAAAAGCTTTTGATTTCTTTTAAAAAATAGGATTTAGGAAGCCTGTGCGTGATGGGACGGTGGGAGGGTTTGGGAAAAGGAGCATTGACGGATGATTATTATATTAATACTATAGCACTGAAGGGTTTGTACAGCCTCGGGATAAAACACGAGGAGCAAGCTCTCTGTGGGAGAGGGCGATTGTTCAGGGGTTTTACATTAAAAAGGGGGTACGAGGGAGCCCGAGCCGCCCTGAGGGAGCCCGAGCCCGCGGAGGGGCTGGAAAGGCGCCCGGAGAGGGAGCTCGGAGAGGCCCCATCTTGGGCCGGGTGCCCCCCAAGGGGAGCGGCCGCTGTGAGGGGAAGGGCTGTGAGGGGGCGGCCATGGCAGCGCCTCAGGGGTCTGAGTTGTGAGGGGGCGGCCATGGCGGCCCCCTCAGGGGTCCGGGCTGTGAGGGAGCGGCCATGGCGGCCCCCTCAGGGAGCCGGGCTGTGAGGGGGCGGCCATGGCCATGGCTCCCTGAGGGGGCCGCCATGGCCGCCGCCGCGCGCCCCCCTCAGCGCGTCCGTTGCGCGCGCGCGGGAACCGTTACACGCGCGCGCCGCGGGAGACGGTCACAGCCAATCAGCGGCCGGGAAAGGGAAGGGGCGGTTGGAGGTCGCAGCCAATCGGCGGCCGGCGTTAGGGAGGCGGGAAATTCGAACGTGGCGGGCGGGGGTTTTGGGGGGGGGTGTCCCCTCAAGGCGGGTCGGAGCCTGAGACCCTCAGGGTGTCCCCCAATGGGTCTGGGGTCGGGTGCCCTCATGGTCTTGGGTCTCTGGGGAGATCTCCTTTCATGGGCTGGAGTTCGGGTACCAAAGGGCGGGTCAGAGACAGGTCCCCTCATGGGCTTGGGTCCCTCAGGGTGCCCCCCATGGATCCCTCAGGGCTCTGCTCTTTCAGGCTTGGGGGTCCCCCCACAGCCCCGAGTGTTCCCAGTATCTCTCTCAGACTCTGCTTTAACCCATTTCTAACATGCTTCTCCCACCTCTGCGTCTCCCCCCTTGCAGTGTCACCAATGGTGGTAAAACCACCCTGACCAACAGGCTCATCAAGGCTCTCCCCAACTGCTGCGTGGTCCACCAGGACGATTTTTTCAAGGTAAGCCGAGCCCCCTCTCCCTCACAGCGTCAATTGCTGCTTATCTGAGCAGGGAGAGCTGTGGTGGGTCCCCTGGGAGTGCTGGGTGCTCCTGCATGCTCACCGAGTCAGTTTTGACAGCTTAGGAGCCACACGCTTCCTGATTTTAGGTGGGGTGTATTTTGTTTTTTTTAAAATATATATTTACTTTTTAAATGACTGGACAGGTGGGGAGTTCCTGACCTTTACAAATGCCACGGGAACTTGGCATGACCCAGCTCAGAGAGGTCACAGTAAAGCCTTTTAGTGTTAACTACAGATATAACCTTGGGTCAAACTGCTCGTTTCGGTCAGAGGGTATTTACTGTGCTCTCCACAAATCATTTGCTCCACATTGGGTTTTCCCTCCTTATTTTACTCGAGTAAGAACGTGGCTCCTAAATGATTCTTTGGGATTTAAGCACCTCTGTGCTGGTTTAAATACGGGAAGGGGGTTTTACTGGGGGAGCTCTGACAGCTCTGCATCAGAACCCAACTGAAATATTGCAGAGGTGAAAGCAGAAGACCTTTGCTTGCTGCCTCCTGCCTGGGAGTGCAGAATCAAGTCACAAAACCACTGCACCATTCCTTGGGAATGACAATATCCCAGATGGAAGTCCAAGAGATGCAGGAATGTACTTGGGACAGCTCTGTGTCATCCCCTAAAACACGAGGTGCTCCAGCACCCTGAGCCGGATCTGTCCTGCCCTCGCAGGAGCAGGTGCCAAGCAGAGCCAGCTATTCCTTTGGAAAAGCTTTGCCAGAAGCCTAAACCACAGATTCGGTGACACAGGAGCCCCTGGAGGAGGAATTCTCTTTATTATCTCTTTATTATGCCACAAAGATGTGTAACTTCTCCCTCCCGTGAACACCAGCACGAGCAAAGCTGTCACTGCGTGACCAAAGTGCTGCTGTGCCCACCTGCACTTCTTATTAGACTTAAACCAGCTATTCCTGCAAAATGCGAATTTTAGCACTTACTAAACGCTAGATTTGCAGTTTAAACTCTTTGACGCCGATTTTTTTAATTTTTTTTTTTTTTTTTTTACTAACACGGTATCAGGGGATTAAGCTCAAAGCCTTTACCCAAAGTGGTTTGGCCGAGCCCAGGCAGCTTTTCCGAGCCT
>NW_020956941.1:54239-64761 GCF_003031625.1 Empidonax traillii
CTATTCCTGCAAAATGCGAATTTTAGCACTTACTAAACGCTAGATTTGCAGTTTAAACTCTTTGACGCCGATTTTTTTAATTTTTTTTTTTTTTTTTTTACTAACACGGTATCAGGGGATTAAGCTCAAAGCCTTTACCCAAAGTGGTTTGGCCGAGCCCAGGCAGCTTTTCCGAGCCTGGCGGGGTTGGTGAGAGACGGGAATGGAAAGGCTGGCGTTGCCCGCAGGGGGTCTGTGACTGTCGGTGAACACTTGCTTGTTGTGTGTGTTTGCAGTAGTGCCCAGGTGGTGATCGGCTCGTAGGGAACTGATCACGCTGAGGTTGCAGCAATGTTTTATTGCTCACTATATTTCAGCCACAAGATCAAATAGAAGTCGGGGAAGACGGCTTTAAACAATGGGATGGTAAGAGCAGTGTTCGCTATAGGATGCAGTAATGTATATTTTTTTACCTAAGTATTCCTTTTTTGTTGTTATTTTTTTTAATTATTAAAAAAAAAAAAGCCTTAACAGTAAATTTCTGTTAATTCCTACGAGTTCATCCTATCTAATTTTTTTTTTTTATTTATTTTTGTTGCTGTTTTTCACTCTTTCCGTGCGGTTTCATGGTGGTTTGATCGTGTCCCCTTTTTCCCTCCCCACCCACCCCCCTATCCCCCCTTTCTCCCAATCCAGTGTTGGATTCCCTGGATATGGAGGCCATGGTGAGCACGGTGCGGGCCTGGATTGAGAACCCCGTGAAGTTTGCCCGTTCCCACGGGGTGAATGTCACACCTGGCTCTAAAGAGCCAACTTCCCAAGATATCCATATATTGGTCATTGAAGGCTTCCTGCTTTATAATTACAAGTAAGGTTTGGGGAACTCTCCATGGTTTGCCAGGGAAGGTCCCTCCTGCCACAGCTAAAAACTCCTTTTTTTTGTTGGTTTTTTTTTTACTAATTCCCTGCTTTGTTCTGAGTTCTCACCCTGAAGGTTTTTTGCTGGAAACTGTAAAAAAAATCAGCCCCTAAATGATGAAAAAAGTGAAGGGAATAATGTGAGTTTAATGGGGGTTTAGACCAGGATTTGAGGTGGCAGAGGGGCACAGGGATCCCCCTCACCCCCACCTGAAAACTCACTGATGAGAACAAGCAGATAAACCATTCACTGCTTGGAACCTCCCCTGGAATTTAGGAACAGTTCTCTCCCTTGTTTAACCCTGACTAAACTGAGCTTAAGAATTAAATAACTTCAAGGCCAGGTTGGACAGGGCTTGGAGCAACCTGGGATAGCTGGAGGTGTCCCTGCCCTGGGCACAGGGTGGGATGAGGTGGCTTTAAGGTCCCTTCCAACCCAACCCACTCCAGGATTCCAACACTGGAGCAAAGATCAGCCTATTTTTGCCTTTTTTATCCAGGGCAGGGAAATTCTTGGCAGGGAGAAGGGGAGACAGAACGAGCAGGGAAGAGAGAGAAACATTCCAATAGCTAAATATATAAACTTCAGCCAATCACCCCCAGCAAACGTGACAAGAGAAACATTCTTGGCTCCAAAGTGGAGTTTTGTTGACAAAATCCTTTCAGGAGAAGGAGCTGTTGGTGACATTTGGCAAAGCTGGAGCTGTTACAGGCTGGACCAGCCCAGACAGCACCATCTCAGCTTCCCAAACTGGAGGCAGCCTGGGATTAATCCTGCCAGGAATGGCCAACTGGAGATGGTGCTGGCAAAGTGCCTCCTGCTCCTGGCCTGTCTCCTGAAGGTTACAAACACCCCTGAAACGCTCAGGCCTGTTCCCACAGCCCTTTCCTTTGCCCAGAGGGAATATTCCACCACCAAACCTGGAGCTTCATGGAATCACTGAGGTTGGAAAACACCTCCCAGCCCATCGAGTCCAAGCTGTGACCCACCCCCCCAGCCCAGAGCACTGAGGGCCATATCCAATTGTTCCTTGGACACCTCCAGGGCTGGGGACTCCAAACCTCCCACTAGCCCAGGTTGCTCCAAGCCCTGTCCAACCTGGCCTTGGACACTTCCATGAGTGTGAAGATGAGCCAAGGCGTTGCCTTGTGCCAAATTTTGCTGCATATTCTCACAGCCCCAGGGTTTGATTTGATTTGATTTGATTGGGGAATCACAGCTTTGGGTTCCTGCTGAGTTTGGAAGGATCTGGAATGAGCCAGGTGTCTGTTCCTCCACAGGATCCTTCGTGATCCTCCTCAGGATTCATGGCAGGTATTTGGGTGGGAAAAGCCCCTCCCTTGCCATTCTGACCTTCCGAAAACCCCTTTATAACAACCCACAAACCCACTGCCCGTGAGGAAAGAACTCCCACAGACACGAATACCAGAGAGGCAGAGAGATTTGGGGGTGATTTAACACTTTCCCCTGGCATTAAAAATCACATTGTTTCTCTCTGCCCTCCCTCAGGCCGCTGATTGACCTGTTTGACATCCGGTACTACCTGGCAGTGCCGTACGACGAGTGCAAGAGGAGGAGAAGGTGAGAAGGTTCTTTGGTGTCAACCTAATCCTTCTCTCTGTTAAAGGACAGATCCCTGAACTTGCTATTAATCATGGAATCATGGGATGGTTTGGTTGGAAGATTGCCTGATTCCACCTCCCTGCCCTGGGCAGAGACACCTTCCACTATCCCAACTAAGCCCTGTCCAACCTGGCCTTGGACACTTCCAGGGATGGGGAGCCCACAATGGATGGGATGTATTGGTGTTTAGAGTGGGAAAGTTGGAATAAAAGTGGAGAAGGAGACTTTCGGGTGCTAAACTCAGAGTCCCAGAATCCTTGAGGCCGGAAGTGACCTCTGAGATCAAGTCCAACCATCACCGTGTTCATCACTCACCCTTGTCCCCAAGGGCCACATCCACGTGTTTTTGGACACTTCCAGGGATGGTGCCTCCACCACTGCCCTGGGCAGCCTGTGTCAATGCTTCACCACCCTTGCCATGATTTTTTCCCCCCCCTAATCTCCAATTTAACCCCCCTCCTGGTTCAACGTGAGGCTGTCCCTTGTTCCCTGGGAGCAGATCCTGAGGGCTCCCCCTTCCTGTCAGGGCTTTGTGGAGAGCCAGAAGGTCCCCCCTGAGCCTCCTTTGCTCCAATCCCTGAGGAACTGGCCCGTGACAATCAGCTTTTCCATGACCACCACGGAGCAGCTGTTGGCTCACCGGGACATTCCTTTTCCCTGTTGTCATTCCCAGCACACGGAATTACACCGTTCCCGACCCCCCCGGCCTCTTTGATGGACACGTCTGGCCCATGTACTTAAAACACAGGAAGGAGATGGAGGATTGTGGTGTGGATGTTGGTAAGTTCCACCCAAACACAAATCCTTCGGCCCTGGAGTAGGGAATTTAAGGAATTGGGTGATTTAATCTAAGAAAACCTCAGCTGGAATGATGCAAGGGGCTATTTTTTACTCCCAATCCTGGCCTGGTTTGTCTGGATAAATACAGGCAGTTTTATAGCTGGGAACTCATTCCCTTTGCTTCATACTCTAAGGACTTATAGGGGATAAAAACAAAGGAAAAATAAAAAAGAAGGGATTCTTTATACTGGAATAAGGATTTTGTTCTGGTCTTGGGATGGTTCTGGTTTTTTTTCCAATAAAAAACAAACTTGTCATTTGGGTCAATAAAATCCGAAATATTTTAAAACTAATCTCCCAAAATCTTTTCCTGATGGAAACCTCCAGCCTGACTCCAGGTTTTGTTTTTTTTCCCCAGTTTATTTAGACGGCCTGAAGTCGAGGGAAGAACTCTACAACCAAGTCTTTGAAGATATTCACAACAAGCTTTTAAATTGCTCATAGGTAAATAAAATACCTCCTGGGAGGGCTGGAACGGGGAGGGGATCGTGCTGGAAACACCTTGGATAATACTCACCCTTTTCCCTTCTTGCTTTCCAGGGTCTGGGAAGACCTGGAAGACCCTTGTACAGCCCGATGTAAATAATACTTGGAAGTGGGAAGGAGGGTTTATTTGTGTCAACTCTTCTCCCACTGCCCTTTGGCAAGTCCCTTCTGTATATAGTTGAAAACTGAGGATAACTTATTCCCAACCCCATGGACAGGATGGCCTTGGTGGGGTTTTGTTTTGGGGTTGGTTGTTTTTTTTTTTTTTTTTTATTAATTATTTTATATTCCAAAGAGAAGCTGGAAAAGCATTTTTATAGCAGAACGAGTAGAGCTGCGCTGGGAAAACAACAGATCTCCTGTTTCTGTGCTTGTGCAGACAGAAAGGCTTCAGGCAACGGCTTGTTTGTAACATCACCTCTCAAATTCAGTAAAAATCCACTTGAATCTCCTTCTGAGGTCCTGATTTAACTGGTCCTCAAATCCCCGGGGATGTGACTTCCAGCCTGGGGTCCCATGGGAGGGCAGGGGATGTGTTCAAACCATGGACACTCGTGGCCAGGGCCTGGCTGGGCCCATTCCAGGCAGGAGCATTCCCGAGCCTTAGGGGACAACTCCAGGGCCAGCCCTGGCTGTCCTTGGCTCACTCTCCCAGCCCACACCACTGCAATTAGCTGAGCAGGTTCATGAACACTGGGGTGAGATGGAGCACCCCAAAATCTGCCACTTCCCTGGGAATGCAGTGGCTAAAACCATGGGAATGGTGTCCCTGGGCACGTGCAGTGCCCTGCCAATACAAAGCCTGCCCTTGGGATGAGCTCCACAGGCACTGGAATAACTTGGCTGGCAGGTCCCTTCCTGAGATTTTGGGGCCTGAATTAGGAGCAGTGCTCTGGAAAAGCAGCTGCCCCAGAGTAGGGAGGAATCACCCCAAAACCCACCCTGCTCCAGGGGGTGTTTTAAGCAGCCGCAGGGGAGCCACACCCACCGCCTCGTCCTTGTCTTACTCCCGATTATTTTATATCTGGAGCGGGGACTCCGTGCTCCGAAGGAGATGTGGATCCCTCTGGAATCCCCCCGGATTCCCCAGGCTATTCCCAGCCCTGAGCGTGCCTGGGGAGCCCCACAGCACTCTGATTACACCATTCCAGGGCTGAGGAACACCCCGGCCAAGGGACACCCTGCTGCGCCCTGTCACCCACGTTCCTGCATCCATGGAGCGTTTCCCACGGATTAGCTGCAGCTCAGCTCCCTGGCAGGAAAAGAGATCCCAGTGGGATGCAGCTTGTGGTTTCCTTGGGGGGTTTCCTGCATGTTCACAGGTCGGTTGGAGCCCTGCAGGACTGTTTTGGGATTTTGGGAAGACTTATAAGGGAAAAAAGCCTCACTCCCGCCTCCCAGGCGGGCTCTGGGAAGCGGGAATTAAAGCCTAAAAAAGGCATTTTGGTATTGTCTGTCCACAGAGAGTGAAACACCCCAGGGTGGTGTCAGCTCTGGCTGCAAAGAAGGGAATGGGGGCGGAACATCCTGGGATGTCACAGCACGGGAAGGTCACAGCAGCAGCACATCCCATCAGTTCCGAGCACGACACCACTTCCTGAGGGGTTTAGTATTTGCAGAGTCATGAAATCATGGAATTGTTGAGCTTGAGAAGCCCCTTAAAACCATCCAATCTGAGAGTTCCCCCAGCGCTGCCAAGGCCACCACTAATCCATGTCCCCAGGGGCCACACCCCACACGGCTTTTAAATCCCTCCAGGGATGGCAACTCCACCACCTCCCTGGGCATCCTTTTCCAGGGCCTGATCACCCTTTCCAGGGAGAAATTTTCCCTCATATCCAACCTAAACCTCCCCTGGCACAGCTGGAGGCCGTTCCCCCTCCTCCTGTCCCTGTTCCCTGGGAGCAGAGCCCGACCCCCCCCCGGCTCCCCCCTCCTGTCAGGGAGTTGCAGAGCCAGAGGGTCCCCCCTGATCCCCCTTTTCTCCAGGCTGAGCCCCCCCAGCTCCCTCAGCCTCCTCCCATCCCACTGCAACTCCCAGCTTCCCAGTCCCAGCAGTATTTCACCTCCTGGACACTTTCCCCCCAGCAAATCCCTCTTTTCCCCCCTCTCTGCAGCTGTGGCAGCAGCAGAACACCCCAAATCCTGCTTTTAAAACTTACTTTGGGGTTTTTTTGTGCATCCACCTGGCTGAGACCCCCAGGGCAGGGCAGGGCAGGGCAGGGCAGGGCAGGGCAGGGCACCTCCTGGTCAGGGTGAGCGACCGGTGACTTCCAAGAGTTTTTTGGGAGCGTGAAATTAAACCCCTCGGCACGAGGAGAATCCGGGAAGCTTTTGCACTATGTGAACTTTTGGAGGGTCGGGAACAGCCGGTGCTGCAGGATTTCCATACATCCTCTCCCGCTGGTGACGGTGAGATCCCTGCCAGCGGATCGAATGGCCACGGCTCCGGCTGAATCCGCACCCTGAAGTTTTCCCCAGAGTTCTGGGATGCAGCATCCAAAGGGGGGGGGCGGGATTCCAAACTCCCACCCCAGCCAGGCTCTGGTGCCGCCCACCACGGTCAGATCGCTGCTCTGGCACAGGGAATGTGTGACTGGGGATGTGACACAGCCCTGGGACAGCCCTGGGACACTGCGAGCCAAAGTGCCTTGGCACGGAAAAACAGGGCGGATTAAATTCCCAGCGGCTCCATGTGGCCCATGGGTTGGGATGAAACCTACACCTGTGGGGACGTCAGCAGGGACAGGGACACGGGACACGGCCCCTCCAGACCCCCAGGGAGCGACAGATAAATCCTAAACAGAGCAAACCCCCCGGGCCCAGAGCTGAAGCCACCACAGCCCCCCCAGCCCAGCGGGGCCAGCCAGGGGGACTCCTGTCAGCCATCCAGACTCCTGCCAGCCATCCACTGGGATCTGGCTGGTGATTCCCCCCGATCAAATTCAGCAGGATCTTGGCTCCGGGGCCACGGGCAGCTGGAAAGCTCCTGGTGATCCCAAAGGAAAGCCCCTCCCAGAGAAAAGCCCCTCCCGGGCTCCTACACCACAGAAACCACAGGACCCTCCCCACACCCAGGGGCCTTCCCCGAGCCCCCGATCCCACAGACCTTCTCCAACTCCATAAAACATCCCTCAACCTTCCCTGACCCCCCCAGACCTGCACTGGGGTCCCAGGCAAGAGGAGACTCACCCCTAGAGCCCCCTCCACGCCCATAGTGAGCTCACCTGGCCCTGCTGGGGCTGATAAGGCAAAAAAACCCACCTTTTCCCTTCCCAATTTAGGAAATCCCTCTGGGATGGGAGCGCAGCTGAGGGGTTGTCACCCCACAGCACGGCCCTGCCCCTCTCCCATGGCAGGAGCCAAGGCAGCCACCCCGTTACACAGACACCTTTATTCTGGTCACAGAGTGAGGGCTGGGCTGGGGGGCATGTGGGGCAGCACCCCGGGGGGCACAGGGCTCACCCAGGGGGGCCACGCAGGGATCAGCCCTTGGTCCCGGCCCATGTGGGGCTTCTGCTGGAGCGCAGAGGGGGGTCTGCCCACCAAACCCACCCCCCCAGGGCGCTGGGGCAGCTCGGGGACCCGGGCGGGACAAGCAGTGTCCCCAGGCGTGGAGGGAGTGATGAGAAGTGTCCCTAAGTGTGGTGTGAGTGATGAGAAGTGTCCCCAAGCACGGTGGGAGTGACAAGAAGTGTCCCTAAGCACAGTGGCAGCGATGAGAAGTGTCCCCAGGCATGGAGGGAGTGATGGGGTAGAAGTGTCTCCAGGCATGGTGGGAGTGATGAGAAGTGTCCCCAAGCATGGTGAGAATGACAAGAAGTGTCCCCAAGCGTGGTGAGAATGACAAGAAGTGTCCCCAAGCGTGGTGGGAGTGACGAGAAGTGTCCCTAAGCGTGGTGGGAGTGACGAGGAGCACGGGGCCACGAGCCAAGCAGGAGCCACAGGCAGGAAGCCAAACCCCAGGAGAGCACAGCCCCAAGCCCCCTGAGGTGGGGGCTCCAGGGAGGCACAACCCACCCCCCCCTACACCACCAGAGCCGGGGAACACTGACCGGAGGGGGTCAGGAAGGGCCGGAGCCGCCCGGTTTAGCGGATGCTGCCATCGCCCTCGCCGCTCTGCTTCTCCTGCTCGATGGACCACACCAGCTCCTCCACAAACTTCATCTCCGAGGCCACCTGCTTGGCCAGGGCCTCGTAGCGGTTCTCCAGCTTGCGGTAGCGCCGCTTGAGGCCGTTGGCCGCCTGCACCACGCTCTTGGTCTCCTCCTGCGCCTGCTTCTTCAGCGCCTCCGTCTTCTGCAGCTCCTGCCGGATCTGCCGCAGGTCCTGGCCGATGCTCTCGTTCTCCTCCTTGTACCACGACTCCTTCTCCTCGTAGATGGAGCGCAGCGCCTCGATGTCCTCCTGGAAGGACTTCTTGTTCCTCTCCAGCTCCCGCAGGGTCTCCTCGGCCGCCGCCACCTCCTCCATGACCTTGGAGAAGCGCTCGAAGTTGATGTAGGTGTTGTTGGGGGGCATGCTGGAGTGGGACTTGATGGTGTACTCCTTGAGGCGCGTGGTCTTCAGCCGGCGCCGCTCAGGCTTCTTGCAGCTGTCCTCGTTCCGGACGTTCCTCCTCTTGATCACCTGTGGGAGGGACAGCTGTAGTGTGGGACACCCAGGAAGAGCTGGGTGGCCCCAGCACCCACCCACGGACCCCTGGCAGCGGCACCAAAGTGGCCCCCACGGGAGGTTGGGGAGCACAGAGCTGCTGTCGGCACCCACCCCTCCTTGAGGGGGTGTGACACCCCAAAAGTGCCAATTCTTTAACTTCTCACCTTAATCCAAGAGTGCTCCAGGCTCTGGGCGATGGTCATTCGCTTCCTGCAAGCACAGCAAGGCTGTGGTCAGGGGCAGAGGCTTTGCTGCCTTTCCCTGGTAAAGCCCTGGAAGTGCAGCTCGGATCCTGTGATCACCTTTAGGGTCTGGCTGAGCTCAGACAAACTCACTGCACTCAGGGCCTCCCAGGCAGGGGTCACATCCAGCCCCCAACCCCTCAAACACAGGCAGAAGAACCTTCAGACCAACATTCAACCACATGGCTCCACTGCTCCCACCACCCCAGAGCCCTGGGGGCTCAACTCAGCCTTTCACCCCTCCCAGAGCTGCTGCACCCTGGGGGGGGATCCTGGAATTCACCCCACGCCTCACGCAGGGGAGAGATTTTGGATTCAGAGCTGAACCCAGGAGTGTGGGAGCTGCCTGTTTGCAGCGGGGTGGGCAGGAGGGACCGTCCCCTCTCCCAGAGGAACCCCCAGCTCCGCTCCCCACCCCTCACTTGGGGTCCTTGACGAGCAGGCGGCGGATGAAGTCCTTGGCCAGCTCGCTGGTGTTGCTGAAATACTCCTCATCGAAGTCATAGTTGACAGCGGAGATGTTGGTCAGGGTCTCCTGCTTTGTCTCCCCCAGGAAGGGGGAGGCTCCGCTCAGCCTGTGGAGACAGAGGGTTGGGACACCCCACAAAGGCTCCAGCCCGAGGTGGGGGGCTCACCCCACAGCCCCAACCCCCCCAGACCTCCCTTATACTCACAGGATGTACGTGATGACCCCGATGCTCCTGGAAAAGAGCGAGGAAGAGGAGGCTGAAGCCCCTCAGAGCATTGTCAGGCCCCTCTCCCCACACTTTTGGCACAGGGGGAGATCCACTGGCACAAGGGAGTGTGCTGGAGCCAGGGGAATGGGCTCAGGAGGGGGGTCACTCACCACATGTCGGCCTCCAGCCCCAGGGGCTCATAATTCACAATTTCCGGGGCTTTAGGAGGAAAAAGAGGAGAAAACAGGCTTATTGTGGGGGAAGGAAGCCTGTCCCCATGGAGGCACCCCAGCAGTGGCACTGGGCATCCCTCTGGGATCAATCCAAAGCTCGCAGCACCCTGAGGAGCCCCCCAGGAATGCTGCCAGCCGGGTCTCACCTACAAACTCCGGGGTCCCGAAGATATTCTTGAATTCATTCCCAGCCTCGATCTTGTGGGCGATGCCGAAGTCGATGAGTTTGATGCGAGGGTTTGGCACGTTCTTGTCCAGCAGCATGATGTTCTCTGGCTGGGGGGGAGAGGAGCTGGGTCTGTCCCCACACACCCAACCCTGGGGGCTGCCCTGGGCTCCTCCTTCCAAGAAGTGAGGACATGTGCCTCAAACTGGGAGAGATCCCAGAGCACCGACTCCCAGATCTCACCTGGGAGCTCATCCCTGCTCTCTGGGGAATCTGCAACTCCCAGACTTCACCTGCAGGCTCATTCCTGCTCCCCAGGGCACCTGCCCCTCCCAGCCCTCACCTTGAGGTCGAAGTGGGCGATGTGCTTGGAGTGCAGGTAGTGCACCCCGTCCAGGATCTGCTTGAGGAACTGGGTGGCCTCCTCCTCCGTCAGGGACTCCTTCTCGGCCAGGAAGTCGAAGAGCTCCCCGCCCGACACCAGCTCGAGGATGAGCACCACGTCGGTCTTGTTCTCGAAGATGTCGTGCAGGGTGATGATGTTGGGGTGCTGGATCTCCCGCAGGATGTCCACCTCCCTCTCGATCTCCTCCCGGCTCACGCCCCGGCGGCTGGACGAGAGCCGGCGCTTCTTGATGAACTTGGCCGCGTATTCCAGGCCCGTCTTCCTCTCCCGGCACTTCCGGACGATGGCGAACTGG
>NW_020956941.1:65704-67302 GCF_003031625.1 Empidonax traillii
TGTCGTGCAGGGTGATGATGTTGGGGTGCTGGATCTCCCGCAGGATGTCCACCTCCCTCTCGATCTCCTCCCGGCTCACGCCCCGGCGGCTGGACGAGAGCCGGCGCTTCTTGATGAACTTGGCCGCGTATTCCAGGCCCGTCTTCCTCTCCCGGCACTTCCGGACGATGGCGAACTGGCCGCTGCGGGAAGGAGGGGAGGAGGTGGAGTGAGAATCTCCCCCATCACATCCTTGGAAACAGCACAAGGGCACGCTGTTTCCTCCCAGGACTGCCAGGGATCGGGATCGGATGGTGCCCGTCTGCTCCCAGGCTTTACACAGCCCAGCACTGCTGGAGCAAGCCCAGCGCTTCCTGGGATGGAGGAAAGGAATCCCTCCCAGGAATGTGGCAGCTGCAGACCATCCCTGGGCTGTTCAGGTGCTACTGTGACCACCCAGGCTGGGAGATGCCCAACAACCTCTCTTTTCCAGCCAGGAAACCCCAGGTTGGTGCCAAGAGCCAATCCCAGAGCCTGGTGGTCCTGGGGGACCATAAAGCTCCGGAGGGAAGTGCAGGTGGAGGGGGAAATGCCTGAAATCAGAGTAACTGCACCTGGACCCAAGATTCCTTTATACTTTTATACATTCCCAGATCACATCTGGGACCACCCACAGCCCCCCCCAGGGCAGGGACCAGTTTTGCCCAGGTGGGATCCACAGCCCAGCCCTGAGAGAGTAAAGAACCTGAAGGAACCCCTGGAAGCTGCTTTGAGAAAAAAACCACCTAAGTGACCCCAAAAACGTTTTTTTGCTGCCCAAGGATTTCCCAGTGGCCGAGGAGGAGGAGCCACGGCCAAAGGCAGGGCTGGAGGATCCCTGGGCAGCTCCCTCAGCTCCGCCTCTGCATCCCGGATGATTAAATCCCATCTGCAGGCAGTGAGTCACCCTGGATCCCTCCCCAGGCACAGAGCCAGGAGCAGCCAACTGAGGCCTAGAAGCTGCTGGCCCGGCTGGAGCTCCAAAAAGAGCAACTTTAACATTAATTAACACATTCTTTTAATCTCTCCCGGCCCAGCCCCGGCCCTGCTGCTGCCAGGGGTGGCACAGGGGCACCACGAGGGGTCCAGCAGCCGGTGAAGCTCCCTCGGCTGGACGTGCAGCCCCTTCCAGACTGTAAAGGGGGATGTTCCCTCACCTGCCCAGCTCTTCCCCCATCTCATAGAAGTCCTCCACGTTCTCCTGCCGGAAGGTGGACATGGCTGCGGATCCCCGCGGAGCGGGAGCCGTGCGGAGAGCGGGAAGTCAGGGAGCAGCCAGGAAGCAGCCGGGGATCAGCACCTGCAGCACCAGGAAAGAGGAGGGGTTGTGTCCCGGGAGCTCAGGCCAACACCCAGCACAAGGATCCTGTCCCTGCCACCCCCACCCAGGCCGGGCGGCTGCAGCTGAATTAGGGATGAACCCCCATCCCATCACGTCCCAAAGTCTGTAGGGACCCCCTGACTCTCACAGGGATGCCCCGGGGGGACACAGAAGGGAAAGGGGCTGTGTGGGCTCCACGGCCGTGGGCCTTGATCGGTCCCAAAGCAGCCAGAAACACCCAGATGTGGAGGAGAGACCC
>NW_020956941.1:67323-69036 GCF_003031625.1 Empidonax traillii
TGTCGTGCAGGGTGATGATGTTGGGGTGCTGGATCTCCCGCAGGATGTCCACCTCCCTCTCGATCTCCTCCCGGCTCACGCCCCGGCGGCTGGACGAGAGCCGGCGCTTCTTGATGAACTTGGCCGCGTATTCCAGGCCCGTCTTCCTCTCCCGGCACTTCCGGACGATGGCGAACTGGCCGCTGCGGGGAGGAGGGGAGGAGGTGGAGTGAGAATCTCCCCCATCACATCCTTGGAAACAGCACAAGGGCACGCTGTTTCCTCCCAGGACTGCCAGGGATCGGGATCGGATGGTGCCCGTCTGCTCCCAGGCTTTACACAGCCCAGCACTGCTGGAGCAAGCCCAGCGCTTCCTGGGATGGAGGAAAGGAATCCCTCCCAGGAATGTGGCAGCTGCAGACCATCCCT
This sequence comes from Empidonax traillii, assembly GCF_003031625.1. Lineage (NCBI taxonomy): Eukaryota > Metazoa > Chordata > Aves > Passeriformes > Tyrannidae > Empidonax > Empidonax traillii. The sequence continues at coordinate 67,732 of NW_020956941.1, forward strand.
GGGCTGTTCAGGTGCTGCTGTGACCACCCAGGCTGGGAGATGCCCAACAACCCCTCTTTTCCAGCCAGGAAACCCCAGGTTGGTGCCAGGAGCCAATCCCAGAGCCTGGTGGTGCTGGGGGACCGTAAAATTCCGGAGGGAAATGCAGGTGGAGGAGGAAATGCCTGAAATCAGAGTAACTGCACCTGGACCCAAGATTCCTTTATACTTTATACATTCCCAGATCACATCTGGGACCACCCACAGCCCCCCCCAGGGCAGGGACCAGCTTTGCCCAGGTGGGATCCACAGCCCAGCCCTGAGAGAGTAAAGAACCTGAAGGAACCCCTGGAAGCTGCTTTGAGAAAAAAACCACCTAAGTGACCCCAAAAACGTTTTTTTGCTGCCCAAGGATTTCCCAGTGGCTGAGGAGGAGGAGCCACGGCCAAAGGCAGGGCTGGAGGATCCCTGGGCAGCTCCCCCAGCTCCGCCTCTGCATCCCGGATGATTAAATCCCATCTGCAGGCAGTGAGTCACCCTGGATCCCTCCCCAGGCACAGAGCCAGGAGCAGCCAACTGAGGCCTAGAAGCTGCTGGCCCGGCTGGAGCTCCAAAAAGAGCAACTTTAACATTAATTAACACATTCTTTTAATCTCTCCCGGCCCAGCCCCGGCCCTGCTGCTGCCAGGGGTGGCACAGGGACACCACAAGGGGTAGTGAAGCTCCCTCGGCTGGAGGTGCAGCCCCTTCCAGACTGTAGAGGGGGATGTTCCCTCACCTGCCCAGCTCTTCCCCCATCTCATAGAAGTCCTCCACGTTCTCCTGCCGGAAGGTGGACATGGCTGCGGATCCCCGCGGAGCGGGAGCCGTGCGGAGAGCGGGAAGTCAGGGAGCAGCCAGGAAGCAGCCGGGGATCAGCACCTGCAGCACCAGGAAAGAGGAGGGGTTGTGTCCCGGGAGCTCAGGCCAACACCCAGCACAGGGATCCTGTCCCTGCCACCCCCACCCAGGCCGGGCGGCTGCAGCTGAATTAGGGATGAACCCCCATCCCATCACGTCCCAAAGTCTGTAGGGACCCCCTGACTCTCACAGGGATGCCTGGGGGGACACAGCCCCAAACTTAGAGCCTCCACCCAGTTCCTCAGAGCCCGCACCCCCAAACCCCCACAGCCCCTCCCTGTCCCACAAGCCCCAAACTCACAGCCCTAATCCCCAGTCCCCTTGCTGCCCCACATCCAAAGACTCCTAAATCCCGATCCCTCTCTGCCCCGTAATCCCCAATCCCACAGCACCCCCCAATTCCCCACAGTCCCACATCCACAACTC
>NW_020956941.1:70947-82755 GCF_003031625.1 Empidonax traillii
TTTTATCTCCTCGTTTTCAAGCGGCCGTTCTGCAGCGGTTTTTTTTTTTTGTTGTTTCTTTTTCGAGTCAAATAAATACAGAATTGGGCAAATCTAGTGGAGATGTTTTAGTTACAATGGCAAAGATGAGTCATGTGCAACACAGAAACCTATAAGGCTTGTTTTTTTTTTTTCCTCTCTTTTTTTTTTTTTTTTTTCTCATTTGAAGTCTCGAATCGCTATTAATTAACAAGATGGTGCTCACGGGCGTCTCTACCCCCCTCGGCAACGGGTGGCAACGCTAATTAATTTGTTTTCCCCGTTCTCCCAGAGTTCCATGAGTGTAATTAGAGTTTGTCCAGGAAGTTGTCGAGGGCAGGGATGCCTTCCTTCAGCCCTTTGCGCTTGCGGGTCTCGGCCACCACCTGGCAGGGTCGGCTGGCGCTGTCGAAGGGGTCCCCGGGCAGGATCTGCCAGTGGTCAAACACACACTGGGGGAAGGCCTGGCCCCCCGTGTTGGACCTCAAATCTGCTGTGAAACCTGGGAGGAAGGAGAGGAGATGTGAGGTGGGACAGGAGTGGTGGAGGTTTGATGTCACAGCCAGTAAAACCCACGCCCCGGGTCACCAGAGGAACCCAGAGTAGATCCTGAAAGCCTCCTGAGATGCCAAATACAGCTGCAACAAGAGGTGGGGATGGAGAGAAGGGGGGTTTGAGCACCTTCCAGTGCCTACAGGGGCTCCAAGAGAGCTGGAGAGGGACTTTGGAAAAGGAATGGAGTGACAGGTCAAGGAGCAATGGCTTCCCACTGCCAGAGGGCAGGGTTAGATGGGACACGGGAAGAAATTCTTCCCTCTCTGGGTGATTGATGAGATACTGGCCCAGGATGCGCAGAAGTGTCCAAGGCCTATGGCAGGGAAGGGGATGAGAAGACCTTGAAAGGTCCTTTCCAACCCAAAATGTTCTGCAAGAACAAGAAGAAACTGCCCGAAGTCGCACCAAGGGAGGCTTAGGCTGGATATTAGGAATAGTTTCTTCTCCAAAAGGGTGGCCAAGTCCCTGCTCAGGGCACTGATGGGAGTCTCCATCCCTGGAGGGATTTAAAAGTTGTGTGGATGTGACACTTCAGGGACATGGATTAGTGGTGGCCTTGGCAGTGCTGGGTAAACTACTGGACTCAGTGATCTCTGATCACTCCCAAGGCTGGCCCCAGGCTCCAGGACTGGCACACTCACCAAAGGACTCGTTGACAGGCAGGTAGGCCTTGACCACAAACATGGGGGTCCCGGCCACCTGGGTCTCCTCGAACACGTGGCCACGCTTCCTGTTCAACACTCCGTAGATGCCACCAACCACCTGCTCTGGGCACTGCAAAAGAGAAGAGCCAGGACTTTAAACTCCCTCCTCACCTTGTGTTCCCCCTCGACCCCTCAGTTCTATGTAATCCAGCAGTTTTCACACTGGGAGAGCGAGCAAGTGGAAATGTGGGAATCCTGGGATGGGTAAAATGAAGGGGGAGAGGGGAACTGCTCCGAGGAGACACAACTGTGTCCATCACACCAGAGAGCTTGGACTCTGCTGGAGCCTCGACAGCAGCTCTGGGATCTTACAGGAAGCAGGGAGCTCCCTCCCTCCCTCCTGCTGTGGGTGACAGAGGCTGCTCACCTGGATCTCCACCAGGTAGATGGGCTCCATGAGGCGGGGCTGGGCGGTGAGCACGCAGGCGTAGAGGCAGCGCCGGGCCGTGGGGATGATCTGGCCGCCGCCACGGTGGATGGCGTCGGCGTGCAGGGTCACGTCGTGCACGTCGAAACGCACCGCCCGCATGTTCTCCTCGCACAGCACCCCCTGGGAAAGCAAAGGGAGGGGTAAATCAGCAGCTCAGGGTACAGTTGGTACCCCCAGACAGGAGATTCCAGGCCTTTGGCTCTGGGGAAGCAGCTCCCAAAGCAGGAAGCCCACCAAGGAGCCACTTGGCCACTCGACCTCTTTGCCGAGGGATGGACCTTCAAGCCTTCAAAAGTTGGACTTTTGGGTTTTGTTGGCATTTCCCAACCCAAGGATTCTGTGAAGGACCAGCTGGTCCCACCACTGTGGCTCCTCAGATGTGCCTGAAGCCACTTTCAGCAGCATCCTCAGAGACCAGCTCTGAGGATCAAGCCAGAAGAGCTGACACATTTATGGTGCTGAAACTCCCAAGTATCTGCCCAAAGAAAACAGGGATTTTTCGTCCCACTAATGTGACAAGAGTTGCTGGCTTGGGATCTTTTTTGGACTGAAATTAACTTTAAAAATTATACAGGAAAATTCATCCCTTCTGTCAATGTTCCCAGTCTACCTGCCAACTTATCTCTGAGTCCTCTCCTGTCCATTTCTGAAAAAATAATTATTATAATTAAATGAATTATAAATTATTTTAAAAATATTATATAAGCCTTAACAGGGATCTGGCCCTCAGAACCCCTTTCCTTTCCTTCTGATGCAAGCTGTGTTAATCACCTGGACAGCTCCTGTCCCAGATGTTACATTTTGCTGTCTGAAAAGCACAATAACCATTTAAAACGTGAAGTTTGTGCCACCCGGCCCTCACCTCCTTGGTGGCCCACTGGAACCCGGCCACCACGCTGTCCTTGATCTCGTTGAGGTACTGCACCCCCTTGGTGATGTCGGTGAGGATGTTGGGGCCGGTGCCGTCGGGCCCAAAGCACCAGATTTTCCTGGCCTCGGTGACGTCCCACTCGTACTTCTCGGCCAGGTACCGCGCCCGCTGCTTCAGCTCCTGCCGGGCCGACACCTCGCCCTTGTCGATGTCCTCGGCCAGGCCGTCGGGGAAGGGCCGGGCCTTCATGTACAGCCTGTTGTGTTTGTTGGGGGACTTGGAAAGGCACATCACGTTGGACTCCTCGCTCACCGTCTCGCGGTAGGACACGACGGGATCGGATTTCTGAGGGAGCAGAGAGCGGCTGTGAGACACCCGAGGGCAGCTCAGCGACACTCACCCCGAGCCCACTGAGCGCTCCCCACCTTAATGGGGATGCAGGCGTGGTCCTCCTCCAGGTCCTTCAGGCAGATCTCCAGGTGCAGCTCGCCGGCGCCAGCGATGATGTGCTCCCCAGACTCCTCGATGATGCACTGCAAAGACCACCAACAGCAGGTGAGGCTTCAAACTGCACCACAGGCAACACTCTCATCTCTGCTTTTTGGGTTTTAGATGCTCCTTCCACTGATCTGGGGGTGGTACAGCACCAAGGTGCAAGGCAGTGCTTTGGTAGCTGGGACCAACAATCAATGCAAGACTTCCCTGACAGCTCTGCCAGTGCACCCAGGACTGGAGATCAGGACCCGGGACAGGAGATTAGGACCCCCAGTGCACCCAGGACTGGAGATCAGGACCCAGGAGAAGAGATTAGGACCCCTAGTGCACCCAGGACTGGAGATCAGGACCCAGGAGAAGAGATTAGGACCCCTAGTGCACGCAGGACTGGAGATGAGCTCAACTGATTAGAGCACGGTGGTCGTAACACCAAGGTTGTGGCTTTAATCCCTGCATGGATCAGCTGGACTCTGACCCTTGTGGGTCCCTTCCAACTCGGAACATCCTGTGAAATTCCTGTGGAGGCAGCAGGACCTCCTGGACACTCACCTGCACCATGGGGTCGGACTTGGCCAGTCTCTTCAGCCCCTCCACCAGCTTGGGCAGGTCGGCCGGGTTCTTGGCCTCCACGGCCACGCGCACGACGGGGCTGACGCTGAACTTCATGACCCTCATGTTGTGGGCGTGCTCGAAGGTGGTGATGGTTCCAGTCTTCACCAGGAACTGGTCCACACCAACCAGCCCCACGATGTTGCCGCAAGGCACGTCCTCGATGGGCTCCACGTAGCGGCCCATCATGAGAATGGTCCTGCCCAGAGGGAGAGGTGGTTTAAGGGAGGTTGGAAAGGGCAGGAAGATCCCACCAGCAGCACCCCAGAGTTCAGAACAACCTTCGAAGTCCATAACCAAGCACTTCAGAGATGAGAAGTGACCCAAAGCAGCACCAGAACACCCAGCCTGAAGCCCAGAGCACCCCCCCAGGCCAGGACCAACCTTTGAATTGGCTTCAGGTACAGATCCTCCTTCTTGCCAGGCGTGTAGTTTGGTCCCATGATTCTGACTTTCAAGCCAGTTGAGACGAGACCAGAGAAGACACGGCCAAAAGCGTAGAAACGTCCTTTGTCAGAGGTTGGCACCATTTTAGAGATGTACATCATCAGGGGGCCTTTGGGGTCACAGTTCTTAATGCCTGGGAGGAAGAAGGGAGAGACCAGGTTAGCCCACAGTTGTTGATGTAAATGGCATCACACCCTGTGAGCCCACAACCCCAAATCCCAACAGGAGACCTTCACCCACTACTGTCCCATTCTGTGGGGTTCTGTCCAAAGCACTGGCCAAATCAGAGGGGAAGGGGGAATGGCTTCCCAGTGCCAGAGAGCAGGGATAGATGGGATACTGGGAAGAAATTCCTCCCTGGGAGGGTGGGCAGGCCCTGGCACAGGTTGTCCAGCAAAGCTATGGCTGCTCCATCCCTGGAAGTGTCCTGGGATAGTTGAAGGGGTCCCTTGCCTGGGGCAGAGGGTGGGACTGGATGACCCTCAAGGTCCCTTCCAACCCAACCATTCTAGGATTCCATGAAAGATCACCAAGAGAAGTTTTCAACAAATCCAGGCTCAGCTGGAGCCTCTGGTTACTCCCCATGTCCTCAGCCAGCTCAGTCCTCCAGAGCAGAGCTGAGAGCCACCAAGCCCGTTTGATCCATGCAAGAAAACCTCCAGCCTCCAGAATTCCAGACATGGAGAACAAGGTGGTTCCAAGGCCTGTGGGAGCTCTAAGCAGCAGCTCATCCTACCTATGGCAGCCTCATCGTCGGGGGGGCCCTCATAGAGCAGCTCACAGCGGTACTTCTGGGCTGTGACGGGGGAAGGCAGGTGGATGGTGATCATCTGCAGCAGGGCATCTCCAGCAGGCAGCCACCGCCTCATCACCGCCTGGGCAGGGCACCAAGACCCAGTCAGAGCCTTCACAACCCGCAGTTCACCTCCCCTTGCTCCCCCACCTCCCACCTTCCCACCCAAACAGGTTGGCACAGCTGGAGCAGCACAGCTCATCTGCTCCCCACGACTCAGGGCTCACCTTCAGCAGGGGTTTGCCCTCCTTGTCCTTGTCCTCGCTGTCCAGCTTGATGTCCAGCTTCTCAATCAGTTTTGCAGCTTCTTCCTTCTTAAAATTCATGATTGCATCGAAAACCTGCAAAGACAGCGTCGCCGTGACCCAGTTTGGAGCAGAGTCTCTGCAGGGAATTTCCTGTGCTCACACCCCCAGCCTCCCTCCAAGGGGACTCAGCCAAGCTGCCCCCACCCCACAGAGCAGCAAGATGTGTCAGACAGTGAAATTTCTTCAATCAAACGAGTCAGGTCAAAGTGAAGAAATTTTCCATCATCATGCACAGGAAAAATGGGAGAGCGGGAAGCATTAGCCAGGGTGGGACCCTGAGGAGCTCACCTTGAAGATGGGGTCAAGGATGAGCTGGCAGAAGGTCCTGGGCAGTTTCTTTCCATCAGGGCTGGTGGCAGATTTGCTGAATTTGCCAGTAGCAGGATCAAAGTATCTGGAGAGGGAACGAAATCAGGCAAATCTCAAAGCTCAGCTCAGCTCCAGACACGTGGCTTGTTCTGCCTGCTCAGGGCACACTGAGCAAGTGCCACCCTCGTGCCTTCCCCCCCTCATTAAGGTTTTCAGCCCTCACCAAAACGCAATTAACTCCTGTTAAATCAGGCACAACCACACCCTCCCTCCCTCCCTCCCTCCCCACATTCTGCAGCGCCAGGCTGCAGCCACGCGGAATTCCAGTCGCAATCCCACCTCACCTGTCTCCCCACAGCTTCTTCATCATGTCCTCTACTTTCTTGGCACGCTCAGAGGGGCTCAGCTGGGCATCTCCCTTGGCAGCAAACTTTGCCACGTACATCTCAGCGAACTGCTTGAGAGTGAAGGCCCAGCCGTGCAGGCCTGAGCCAAAGCCCACGGTGCCCAGTACGGGATCAATCTGAGGGGGAACAAGAGAGCTGGGTTAGAGGGTCAGCCACCTCCATCCCAAACAACATTCCAGTGTGAAGATGGAGCTTCACCGAAGAGGTTCTGTCACAGGGACAGCTCTGCAGCACAGAACTACACTGATTTTCTCTCACTCCAGCCAGGTGTGCACTCAGACAGCTTAGTTCAGGTGCAGGAAAGATTCCCATCCTTCCCAGGGAGGATTGGGAAAACAGGGACAACTCCAGCACGCAGGAGCAAAACACAAGCTTCTCCTCAGAACTTGTGGCCAACAGCCCTGCTCCCTTCCCAGGAACCCACCAGGAGCTGGGGAACACCTCCTGGCTTTCCATTCCAGGAGCCAGCCAGGGGAGAGAAGCTGTGGAGGATCCTGCATCACCCACCACCCCAGAAGTGATGGGGGCAAAACAACATCGCTCTTTGTGAGGACAGGAAATCGTGGAATCACAGGATGGACTGGGAGGGACCTTAAAGCCCATCCAGTTCCAACCCCCTGCCATGGGCAGGGACACCTTTCACTATCCCAGGTTGCTCCAAGCCTTGTCCAACCTGCCCTTGAACACTTCCACAACCTCTCTGGGAACAATCCTTTATTTACATCCTTTATTTGCTCAAGCCTTGAACAGATTTTGGAGGGAAGCCAACAAGAGCCCCAAGCCACCACAGACCTGGGGAGCTGAGGCACCTTTTGATATCCCACTCTCACTCCTCCACACGAGAAAAGAATTCCTGAGGAGGAGACTGCTCCCTCTCCCCAGGGTGCCTCACCCCAAACCCACTCACCATGATATTTCCCATGGGGCCGCTCTCTCCCTCTCCATAGGTGGAGATGATGACGTTGACGTTCTCCACGATGCGCTGGAAGGTCTGGTACAGCTCCTCTGGCTCCAGCTGCAGCTCCAGCAGTGCCCGGTCCATCTTGTTCATCATCAGCACGGGCTTGATCCTCTCAGCGATGGCCTGACGCAGCACCGTCTCTGTCTGCACACACACGCCTGCCAAGCACAGGCAATGAGTTATCCCTGTCTCCAAACTCTCCCAGAACACGTTCCAGCCACGCAGGGAGGCAGCAAAGCTTACCAGAGACACAATCCACCACAACCAGGGCGCCGTCGGTGACGCGCAGAGCAGCCGTGACCTCCGAGGAGAAGTCCACGTGCCCGGGGGAGTCAATCAGGTTGATCAAGAAGCCAGAGCCATCCTTGCTCTGCTTGATGAAGGCCAGGTCGTTCTCAGAGAGCTCATAAAATAGGGAAATAGCTCTGAAAGAAAGGAATAACTGTTAAAATTATTATCTGTTATTCCACTCTAATCCTGAGGAATGTTTTATCCCACACCAACAGCTGCCACGGCTGGACGTGGCACTCGGTGCTCTCTGGTCTAGTTGGCAAGCTGGTCAAAGGTTGGAGTGGATGACCTTGGAAGTCTTTTCCAACCTAAATGATTCTGTCTGGGTTTAAGGATTCCCTGAAGTGTGTTCCTGGGAGGTTGGTGTGGGAGAGAACCGGAGCACAGGCTAAAAAATCTGCCCTTCCTGAGTCATAACATCCTTCATGAATCCCAACCTCCTCCATGAATCCCAACCTCCTCCATGAATCCCTGCAGTTTCAAGCACCCAAAGAGGATTCCACTTCTTTAATAAAGAATTCAGGCTTTTCACACCAGTCCCAACCACCCTCTCCATCCCTTTTCAGGCCCCTCACAGTCCTCAAACCCTCTGTGGTGACAAAGCCACCAGAGATGCTCCCAAGACTCTCCACTCCACATCCATGGGACATCCAGCAATCCTGGGGCTAAAATGGGAGGGTGAAGCTCCTGCTTCACATGATTTCCCAGGAATCCCTCAACGACTGACCAGAAGCCAACCAACACTTGTCATGGCGACAAAGCCACCAGAGATGCTCCCAAAACTCTCCACTCCACATCCACAGGACATCCCACAATCCTGAGGCTAAAATGGGACGGTGAAGCTCCTGCTGCACATTTATCTCCTCGGAACTGTTAATGATTGACCAGAAGCCAGCCAACAGTCATCGTAATGACAAACCCACCATGAGTCTCCACTTCACATCCATGGGGACATCTAAAATGGGAGGGTGAGTGATTTCCCAGGGATTCCTCAAGGACTGCCCAGGAGTTAATCAACATTTGTCATCTTGCTGAAGACCCTCCCGAGCACGCGCCGAGCTCCTCAACCAGCCCGGAGCAGCCCACCACCTCAAACCCTGGGGGGAATCTGAGCTCAGGGAGGGCAAGGGGAGGGAGCTCACGTGGATTTGATGGTGATGCAGCGCTCCTGCTCGTCCTTGCGGGTGTCGGTGAAGCGGGTCTCGCCGGCGCGGGCCGACGCGATGATCCCGGCCTTGCACACCAGCGAGTCCGTCAGCGTGGACTTGCCGTGGTCCACGTGGGCGATCACAGACATGTTCCTGATGTTGGCCTTCTTGTCCATGATGGCCCGTATCTGGTCTACTGTGAAGTTCACCTTGAAGGGGGGGGAGAGAGGGGTTTTTTGGGGTTTGTTGGCATTCCATGGAATTCCAATTCCCACCCTAAATGCTTCCTGTGGTCGTGGTGACACCGGTGCTGCCCAGGTGACAGTGTGACCCACTGCAGTGGGGCTGCAGCACTGACCCCTCTGGGCCTCAGGGTCTAAAAACCTGAGGTGCCAGCAGCTCCTGGGGGCAAAACCCCCTCAAAATCGAGCCCAGGGGAGAAAAAAACCCCTTTAAAACCAAAACCCCTTTACAACCAAAACTCACTCAAAACAGAGTCCGGTGGGGTAAAAGCCCCTCAAAATGAAACACAGGGGGCAACCTGTCACCTGAAGGCTGGAAGTAAAACAGCCCCAAAATCGAGCCCGGGGGGAGCAAAACCCCCTTAAAAACTAAACCCAAGGGGCAGCCCTCATCCTAAACCGAATACAGGGGGTTAAATCCCCCTTAAAACCGAACACAGGGAGCCAGCTGTCACTCTAAATCTGGGGGTAAAACGACCCTAAAACCGAACGAGGGGGCAACCTCTCGCCCGAGTGGGCAAAACCTCCTCAAAACAGAACCCATGGGGCAACCTGTCACCCCAAACCGGAGTCGAGGGGGGGCAACCCCTCATCCCAAAACGAACCAGGAGGGACAAACCCCCTTTTAACCTGAACCCGGGGGACAAAGCCCCCCTCCAAGCGCGCCGGGGGGGGGGGGGGTGGTGACGGTGACGGTGGCGGTGCCAGCCGGGCCCGCAGCGTTACATAAGGCAGCGCCCGCACCGCAGCGCCCCGGCCCCGCTCCGCCACATCAACGCGGCCGCTCCCGCCGCCCTCAGCCCCGCCACCTCCCCTCGAGGAAAAGGGTGACACGTCCCCCGCCTTGGCGTCCCCATTGCCCCTCACGACATCCCCCCCCGCCCCTCCCGCGGGAGGCCGCACAGGCCGCATCGGGCGGCGCGGGGCGGCGCGGGCGCGGCATCGCCGGCGGTGCGGGCGCTGCGGGGGCCGCCGGTGGCGGCGGCGGCGGAGATGAACGGCGGGGGCTCACCATGTTGGCGGATGGCGGCGGATGCTGCGGGGCGGGGGGGCGCGGCAATGGCGGCGGCTCGGCCCTGTCTCGCTGGCGAGCGCAGAGCGGGCGGAAGAGAGCGCTGACGTCAGCCGGCCCCCGTCTTATAGGCCGGGGGGCGGAGCCCGCGCGAGGCGCCTGCGCGCCGGGGCCGCTCTGCCCGCCCGACTCTATGGTTTGGAGGGGTGAGGGGATGGTGAGGGGGGTTGTGGGGTGAGGGGGGAAGGAGGGGAGGGTTGATCCGCCCCGCCGGGCACGCGGGTTGTCACCGGGGCTACACCCGCATCGCTGTACCGATGACAGCGAGCGGTAATGAGCGCTCGGCCCTGCCGGGTCGAATCGGGAGAAAGTCCCGGCAACGCTCTCAGTGCGGGGAGGGCCCCACCTAGGGTGACACCCGAGCGGCAGGCGAGCCCCGGAGGGGCTCACAGTGAGGGCCGACAGGGCTGAGCCCGCTGTCAGCCCCGGCACCGGGAACCGGCAGCGGGTCCCGCCCTGGCCCCGCAGGGTCCCCGCATTGCGCACGCGCCGGACGGGACGGGGATAACGGGGGCGCCGGTGCTTTGGCGCCTCCTGCTGGAGGGGAGGACCAGGAGGAGCCCCGGGATGGGGGGCCCGTGATGGGGGTGACACCCCCGGAGAGCTCCGTGGTGGGGAGGGGGGGACGGACACGATTCTCCAGCTCCACACCGTCAATGTTTCTGGGCAACCTGTGCCAGGGCCTCCCCATCCTCAAAGCCAGGAATTCCTTCCCAATATCCACCCAACCCTGCCCTCTACCAGTGAGATGCGATTCCCTGTGTCCTGTCCTTCCATCCCTTGTCCCAAGTCCCTCTCCAGCTCCTCTGGAGCCCTTATAGGTGCTGGAAGGGGCTCTGAGGTGTCTCCAGAACCTTCTGTTCTCCAGGCTGCACATTCCCAACCTCTCAATCTTAATTCAATCCACTGCCCCCACACCGCCCCAGTGGCAGCTCCCAAATTCCCAGCACGTTCCCAGCCTGTCTTTGGCAGGCAGGGATGGGCAGGACAGTGGTGGAGCTGCACCCAGGCTGGATTTGGCTCTCCTGGTGTGACAGGATGAGTTATCAGCCACTGGGGTTCCCATAGCAATTCCCTCAGATTTTTAGCACCAACCCTGGCTTTTGCCAGCCTGGAAGGGAAAACTGGGGAACATAATTAACATATTGGTCTGCCTGGGAAACTGTTAATTGCCTTTTTGTTTAATTATCGTGCAGGGTTGACGACGAGGAGGAGAAAGTGCTGGAAAACCTCTCCCAGTGTTTCCTCCTATATCCTGGAGTTACCCCCTGGTAACTCTGCCTGGAGATGGAGAGGGTACAGGTGTGCACCTGCTCCTTTAGAGCAACCACATCCCAGGGGAACTGGGAAAATCCATTGGATTGGGGAAAAATGATTTACATCACAGAACCTCCTGAGCTGAGAGGGTCCTAAAAGGATCATCCAGTCCAATTCCTGGCCCTGCACAGACACCCCATCAATCCCACCCTGTCCCTCAGAGCGTCATGACCCTCCTGAGGAAGCTGCAGGCTGCAATGTATTATAAATATTATAATATTATATCTTAAATATATAGAGAATTATTATTAAAAGGAGATTTTTAATACACGATTAATGCTAATGGGTTAACGTTGCCACGGAGCAGTTTTGGGCGATGAGAGGCCTCTCGTTCCCTGTGGGATTGTGTCCCAGTGGAGGGAATGTTGGGGGGCATCGAGGCTGTTCCACAGTGTCCCTCCAGGCTCTGGCAGCTCCAGGGCCTTGGATCCAACAGGAAAACACGGGATTTGCAAGTTCAGCTTCGAGCAGAGGCTGCTGTGGGATGAGGAGGATGAGGAGGGAGGTGTCTTTTGGGTCCTCCTGGCACAGCTTGAGGCCGTTCCCTCTCCTCCTGTCCCTTGTTCCCTGGGAGCAGAGCCCGACCCCCCTGCCAGCTCCCCACTCCTGGCAGGGAGTTTGCAGAGAGCAAACCCACTGTTTCCTTGGATTTTTCTCCAAACACCAGCGAGGGGATCGGGTGGTCCCCTATTTGGGGACAAAAGTGTCCCTGGGAACCCTGAGCCAAAGGGACCCCAGACTGAAATATCAGGAGTGGGGTGCAGGAAGGCCTTTCCCCAGCCCCCCCCACCCGGGAACCAGGACACCGGGGGACCCTTCCCAAGCCCCCCA
>NW_020956941.1:83572-98949 GCF_003031625.1 Empidonax traillii
GCCCCTTTAAGGCTCCCCGCGCGTGGGCGTGGCCTCGAGGGGTGTGGCGGCGCGCGCGGGGGGCGGGTGGGCGTGGTCGAAGAGAGCCGCTCGCCCTCCGATTGGGCCGCTCTCCCCGGCTCGGCCCCGCCCCCTCGAGGGGGGCAGTCACGTGACGCGGCGGCGGCGGCGGCGCCCGGCGCGGTGGACGCTGGAGGCCCAAGATGGCGGCGGAGCTGGTGGAGGCGAAGGTGAGGGGGAAGCGGCGCCGCCGCCGCCCCGCCCGCGGGGAATCCCCCCCCGCGCCCACCGGAGAGACTCCCGCGGGGGGGGGCGAGACCGCGGCGGAGCAGCGCCGCGAACCGCCGAGCGAGGCGCCTTCCCGGCACCGCCCCCGCCGCTTTCTCCCTGCCCCCCCCCCCCTCCCCCTCAGGGGGCTGCCCCGCCCCGGCCTCAGGGCCGCGGCCCCCGCCGGACCTCACGGGGTTTGACCGGGGCTGGGGCGACCCGTGGCGCCGCCGGCAGTCCCCGCAGGGCTGGGCTGGCCTTAGCGGCTGTTAATTCTCGGGATTAATTAGCGCAGGTGCTGCCCCCCGCGCCCCCCGCCCGGTGCGGGGCGGCCCTGAGGCCCCTCCGTGAGGGGGCGAAGCCAATTCCTGCCGGGCGTTGTGCTGTGTTCCCAAGGCGGTTTGTGTGCCCCCTCGTGAACGCCGGGGAGAGGGAGCGGGTTATCCCTCGGGGATCCCTGTTTTCCCCGCGGGATCCCGGTGCTCCGGCACCTCTGGGGGAGCCGGGGGTTCCCCGTGTCCCGCTGTGGATGCAGGGGTGGGTTCAGCGCCCAGGACCGGCCGGTGCCTCCCCACAGCATCCCCGGGGCAAGCGGTGCTGAAGGAGCGGCTGGGGAGTGTCCCCTGGGAAGAATTCCCTGGGAACTGTCCCCTGGAAGTGTTCCTGGGGAAGAATTCCCCGGGAAGTCACCCCTGGAAGCGTCCCCTGCCCTGGGGATCGGTGGGGATGTGGCTGCAGGAATCGCCTCTGGAGCAGTTTGGCTTTTTGGGAAGCTCTGCCTTCCTCCTGCTGCTCTCGGGCTCCCTTTGGAGCCGGGCGGGATTCCAGAGGCAGGGATGTGTTTGGTGGGATCTGGGCCTTGCCCCAGCAGGCTTCCTGAGGGGAAGAGCAGCCAGGAGGGTGAGAAATCTCAGCTGTTCCTTGGCAGAGGCCTCGGTGACAGCTTCATGGGATGTTTGGTTGTTCCTGTGTCGCTGCTCAGATCTCATCCTTCGGGATTTCAAATCCTTCAACGTGGAAAATTTTGCCTCCAGCTCCGCTTTACACCCCAAGGATCCTGAGGAGCAGCAGGAATTCCCATCCTCTCCCCTCCCTCGTTCCTCCTGCTGCTGGTTGTTACTTCCTCAACCAATTTATCCTCCCTAATACCCCTTTTACCCTCAAAATACCTCGAAGGGAACAACTCACTCCCCATTTCCCCACGTTGGACTTGCTGATCCTGGAGGTCTTTTCTGGCCTTTTATGATCCCAATTCTGGTTTTTAATTGGAGAAAACTGAGCCACAAATGACATTTTTCCAGGATTTCACGGGTGGGATCTGGTGGAGCAGCACCAGGAATCCAGAGCTCTGGAATCCTGATTTTCTGGCAGTTAAACCCCTTTTCTCTCTCCTCTGTAGTTACCTTTTTTTGTTGTCCCCCTCATAGAAGATATTTTGGGACTCATCACGACTCCCAGAAATTTTAACTACAGCCAGTGATGGAACAGCTTTGGGGGTTTTGCAGATTAAATGACATGTTTAATGAAAAAGGAGAAAATCAAATGGCATTTTCTCTGTGCTCTCATTCCCACACATCCAAAAGTGGCTGTTAAATATCTCTGGAATCAGCTGTAGGTTTCTTAATTAAAAAAAAAACTCAAACCTAATCTGTAGCTGTTTTATTCCAGGAAATTATAAAACTGCTGTTAAATTCCATAGAAACCTGACTTTTAGGCTTTTTTTAAAAAATACTTATTGTTGGATCTAAGAGTGGGGTGGAGGTTGGGGAAGAGAGACCTGCTGGATTGGTTTTTTACTGGGATTTCTTCTTGAAATCCCTAATTTCCCACAAACCAGGAAGGATATTGAGTGAATATGTGTGGATATCTATCTATCTAAAGTGCATTTCCAGCTCAAGTTTTCAAACCCATCTACTTTACAAGCTCTTTTTATTATTTTTTTTTTTTTTGAATTGCAATTTTTAAGCTGTTTGGTTTCCAGGGAACTGCAACACCAACCTAGCCGGGGTTGTAACCACGGAATAATTAACAGGAATAATTTGGTTTTCAGCCTGATGGGAAGTGTGGTACTTTCAATCTGCTGACACTTACAGGGCTGAGGGAATTTTTGGGAGGCTGAGATGGGTTTTCTGGCCTAACAGACACTGGAATTGATAATTCCAGGGAGACACCGAGCTCTTTTCCACGTGGGATCTGCTGCTTGAGGCCTCTGTGGGCTTCCAGTTGACTCATCTCCAGGATGCTCCCTTTGAGCGTCTCTCCAAGTGATTTTTGTGCTATTTGATGCTCATCCTGATGTTTGATCAAAGTGATTTTTGTGTCGTTTGGTGCCTGTCCCGGTGTTTTTCTCTGAGGGATTTTTGTGGAATTTGGTGCCTATCCTGATGGTTTTCTAGCAAAGTTGGTTTCTGTGTAACTTGATCCCTATCCTTGTGTTTTCCTCTCGGGGATTTGTGTCATTTGGTGCCTGTCGTGGTGGGTTTTTTTTTTTTATCAGGGATTTTTGTGTCATTTGATCCCTATCCCGGTGTCTTTTATCAGAGTGATTTCTGTGTCATTTGGCGCCTATTCTGGTGTTCCTCTGATTTTTCCAACTGTGATATTTCAAGCACTGGTCTCTGTGTTGTTCAGGCCCTTCAGAAACAGGGAATCAAACCAAGCACCAAACAAGGGGTTTGAACAGCTCCGGGGGTCTCTCTCAGGGTGGAAATTTTGACTACTTGCCTTCTAATTTTAAAGCAAGAACCGACAACCTTTGCCTCTCATAACTATAAGACCCTCTCCAATTTTTTGTCCCCCAGAACATGGTGATGAGTTTCCGAGTCTCAGATCTTCAGATGTTGCTGGGTTTTGTTGGCAGGAGTAAAAGCGGACTTAAACACGAACTAGTGACCCGAGCTTTGCAGCTGGTCCAGTTTGACTGCAGCCCTGAGGTGTTCAAGAAAATCAAGGAGCTCTACGAGACTCGCTACAGCAAGAAGAGCTCGGAAGTGGCTCAGCCTCCCCCGCAGCAGCAGCAGCAGCAGCAGCAGCAACAGCAGCAACACCGGGCTGAGGCCCTGCCCTTACACTCGTCCTACGACCGCGGCAGCGCCGTGGCTCGGACTCTGCCCGCCCCCAACATCGACTACCCCGCCCTCTACGGCAAATACCTGAACGGACTCGGGAGGTTGCCTCCCAAAGTTGCCAAGCCCGAGGTTCGCCTGGTGAAGCTCCCGTTCTACACCACCCTGGACGAGCTGCTGAAGCCCACGGAGTTGGGTGAGTTTTGGGAGGGGGTGGTTGGAGTGGTGGGAAGGTGGGTTTGGGAGGTTGGGAGGCAAGAGGAGCTGGTGGATGTGGTGGTGGGTGCCTCTTCCTGCCCTCTTGCTCTTCCCCTTCTCCCCCTCTTGCTCTTCCCCATCTCCCTCTTTTGCTCTTCCCCATCTCCCTCTTTTGCTCTTCCCCATCTCCCCCTCTTTCCCCTCTCCCTCTCGTACTTAAAATTTAGAGCCTGTTATTGATATCTCAGCTTTCCAGTGCTTAAAGGTGGCTGATAAAAAAGAGAGAGAGCAACTTTGTACGTGGAGAGACAGAGATGGGAGAAGGGGAATGGTTTTAAACCAAAAGAGGGGAGATTTAGATGGGATATTGGGAAGGAATTCCTCCTGGGGAGGGGCTGGGATGGATTTCCCAGAGAAGCTGTGGCTGCTCCAGCCCTGGAAGTGTCCAAGGCCAGACTGGAGCATCCTGGGCTAGTGGGAGGTGTCCCTGCCCATGGCAGGGGGTGGAACTGGCTGATCATTAAGGTCCCTTCCAACCCAAACCATTCTGCGATTCCATCAAAGATCACCAGTGGAGACTGATTGTTCATGATTTTGGTTTGGAGGAACAAAGGGTCTTGTCCCTGATGTCAGATAGAACGTTCTGGTAGCGAATTGAGCGTGTGGAGAGGAGAAGTTGTGTTCTGCTGAGCCTCAGGGTCTCATAAATCCAGGGCTCATGTCAGACCTCCCAACTGAACGATCTGAGGACTTGGGAAGCTGCTGTGCCTTTGCTGGAACAAAAAAAAAACCCCACAAACAGATAATTTTTGTCATCCTTTGGAGGTGTGAAACAGCTGAGGGGTGACTGTAAAGCTAAAACCTTATAAATGTTGGGGGAATGGGTTTGTTCAGCCTGAAATGTGCCCTGTGTGGAGGATTCCGAAGGCCAACGGGTTTCCAAGAGGTGGAAGCACATCCAGAGGCAGGAGAAGAGCCTGGATGGACTTCCTGTGACGAACAGATTTCGTTAAAAGTTGACATTAAGATCTCCCCCGTCAGCTCAGAGCAGAGGGCTCATTAAATGGAGTGTCTCCCCCCATGGAAGGTGACACCTCCCCAGGGTCAGCAGCTCCTTCCCTGGAGCACGTTTGGCTCATTTTCCATGGGGCTGGAATGGTTTCTGGTGGAGCCACAAGGAGCGGGTGCTCAGGTTTCATTGTCCCAGTGTGGGCACAACCAAAACATCATCTTCCCAACACTGGTTTAATTTTCCCAACCTGGTGACCTGCAGCTCTTTAATTCCTTCTGCAACTCTTTAATTCCTTCTGCAACACTGATGGCAATGAGGATGCACTTGTGTCTCCCCAGACTGGGTTGTCCCAACCCTGGGTGTCTCCCCTTTGCTCCCTGGAGCCTCTGGGAGCTGGAATAACATCCCATTAAGGGGGATGGGATTGTTGGGGTATCTTGTGCCAGGCCAAGAGCTGGATTAGATGATCCTTGGGGGTCCCTTCCAGCTGAGGATATTCGAGGATTCTGTGATAAAACACTCCAAGGCAAACCAAGTGGTTTGTTTGTTTTTTTTTTTTTTCCAGATGGAAAAATGGTTTGTTGCCCAGATTTCCCATCCTGGGAATTCCCAGATCCATATAGAAACCCCTGGGGCTTTTCCCTGGGCTGCCAGAGGGATACTTTAAAGCTGAATTTATGTGTCCCAGGCTGCAGCTGGAAGCACCTCCCTTTAGGAACAGCCTCTCCTGCCTCTTGGAGATAATTCCTTTTGGGATCAGGGGTGAGGTGGGTGATGCCTCAGCTGGGCTGCAGGGCAAGCAGATTCCCTGAAGGACTCTCCAGTTACTGTTATTCTTGGAGAGAAAGGTGCTGAGCACCCCCTGGTTTTGTCTGAGGGTGAGACAAAGGAGAATTGTTCCAATTGACCGAAATCTTGGGGAGATGATGCTTAAAATGAAAAAAAAAAAACTCACCTTGGAGAGGGGTTGAGTGCTGAGACCCCTCCTTTGCTGGCTCTGAAGGAGTTCAGAGGAGTGTTTATGGTACCTCAGCACTTTGCTGAGCTCTGTGCTCATCCTCTGGCACTTTTTGGGGTGGAAGCGTGTGAATGGAGGAATTCTGCGGGATTTTTATCCCAAATATTCCCTGTGGTGTGGAGTCCCCCCCCCCTCCCTGGAGGTGTGGCCTCCCCCTCTGGACTGGGGGACACGGCAGGGGACGGGGACAAAGGTTGGATTTGATGCCCTTGGAGGACTTTTCCAACCCAAATAATCCCGGGATTGTGTAGATAAGGAGCCTTCTGGAGGCACAACCGACCTTGGAGCGCGGTGTCGGCTTTTCCCTGGGATTGAACAGCTCTTCTCTTCCTGTGGGAGCAGGAAAATTCCTCCTGCAGCCCCTCCCCAATGCTACAATTTGCCTGTGGGACCTCCAAGCCACGCCAACATGACCCCTCTTCCCATGGGATGTAACAATGTGGGATATTTAGTGTGGAACCAAAGCCTCGCTGCAGGGAACCCCCAAACCCCCAACATCAGGCCTCGTTTCGGGGCTCTGACCCACCTACTGGACAGCTTGGCCACTCCAAGTGGGAATCCACTGCAATTCCAGAATGTCCAGGATAAGGTTTGCCAAGTGTTCTGGGATTTTGGAAGTTGCTGGGCCTTGACTCCCTGGGAGGATTTGCTTGAGCTCCAGCTTTTGGCAGCTGTTAAATGAAGTTGTGTCCAGAGGCACCTGGCCTGGAAAAAGAAGGGAAAAAATCAGTTATTTCCCAACATTTAGCTTTAAAAACTCCCTTTTTTTTTATCTCCCTGGCTGCTCGGTGAGAGGTGAACACCTGATTAGCTTCCCTGAGGATGCACCTCCCAAATTTTGGGCTCCTTCTCCATTTTAAAGGAGATTTGGGGCTTCAATCAGGTCCATCCCGGAGATGTTTCTCCCAGTTTTTCAGGGAATGTTCTCTTGGCCTTTTCTCCAAAGCACCCACTTCTGAATTCTGTCCTCCTGGACACACCCTGAGGGTGTATCTTGGATTTTTCTTTTCCCTCCAGCTGTTTTTTTGTTTGTTTGTTTGTTTGTTTGTTTTGTCCAGGTAAGGGCTTTGTGTCCCCTCTCCAGGACCTTTCCATGAGCAGGACACCTCAGTTCCTGCCTGGAGGAATTTGACATTAAAATCACTTTTTCTTGTTGCTCTTCTCATTCATCACTGTCTAAAAAATAACTTTGACTCGGGCTGGTTGTTTTTGGGCGAGAGAGATTCGGGTGGAAACTGGAATTCTACAAAAATTCCATCAAGATATCTTAATTATGACTATTTTTAATTTTTTTTTTTTTTCTGAATATTTTAAAGCTGAATTACCCAAAAAGAAGCACCTGGAGCGACCTGAGTTGTCACCAGGTCTTCCAAGCTCCCAGGTTTTATCCTTCATTTTATCTTATCCATGGAAAAAAATTTTAAAAAAGCCGTTTTAGCACTTCCTCTTTGTGTTTCTCCTGTGACTTTCACCAGCCTGGAGTCTCAACTCGCCTTGGAAACACCACCTGAAAATAAAATTTCACCTTCCCGAGCTCTCAGGCTTCGTTTTCACCCCTTTAAATGTGTTTAATCTCCCGATTATCAGGTGCTAAAATCCACAATTAATGCTGGGTTTTAACTGAGCATCTCTAAAAGTGAGTTTATGTCCCACCCTCGAGGTCAGGGGGTTGCAAGTCGTGGTTTTTTGTGCTGGTTTTTTGTGTTCTCTGAGCTGATCTTTTTGTTGCTGTGGTTGGGTTTTTGTTTTTTTTTTTCCTTTTCCAGAACTTTCCTGCTCGGCCCTGGTGCTTTCCTGGTTTTATTTCAGGCCCTCCTTGGGTTTCTTGGGGTTCTGGTCCCGCCGATGGGACGAACTCAGGTTTATTTGAAGGGGATGAAAAACGCTTTAAAAAAAGAAAAAAAAAATTAGAAAAATCAGCTGCTGTTTCCAGGTTGATGCTCAGTCTGCTTTTTTTTTTTTTTTTCCCTCCTCAGTCCCACAGAACAATGAGAAGCTCCAGGAAAGTCCGTGTATTTTTGCATTAACACCCAGACAAGTGGAGCTGATCAGAAATTCCAGGTATTTCTCGCTGGGTGTCAAGGATCCAAGAAAACACAGCTGATAATTCCTGGGGAAGCTTTTTGGTCTCTGCCAGGATTTTGGAGGCCACAGAAAGCAGATCTTTGAGGCAGGAGGTGGGAGCCACGAATTTACCCCTCCAAGCCCTCAAAATTTGACTTTTACTCCTCCAAATCTTCCTTTTCAACGGTGGGGGGCAGGAAAAGTGGGATGAGATCCTGGATAACGGGAATAACTGCAGGTTTTTGGGGTTTTTTTCCCCTCTGCAGCACAAGTTCAAAAGCCAGACTTTTTAAGGCTTTTGTTTGCACCTGGAAAGAAGCTTCCTCAGTTGGGGAAGGATCCAATAGGAACTCTTCCTGAGGGGAAAACAGCTTGGATTAGGATTTTCCCCGACCCCTGTCAGGATGGATTCAAACCATGAGGCTCCTCAGAGGTGGCAGGGAGGTTTCCTCTTGGCTCCCTCCATCCTTGAAGAAGAATTCCTCCAAAATTGGGCCATGAAACCTTCCCATCTTTCTCTTTATGCTGTAAAAAAGTGGGAATTTCTTGAGTGTCCCGTGGGTCAACAGAAGGAAAACTTCACAGAAAAGGAATAACAAAAGCTGCTGGTTCCTGATGCTCTTTTCCCCCCCCCCCCCACATTCAGATTTTAGGGGGGCAAAGTGTCCCTGTTGAGTAACAGCTCCAATATTTTGGGGAGGCTGAAATGCTCCCACGGGTCCAGCCTGTGGGTGATGTCCCCACAACCTCTGTCTGTGCAGGTTTCATCCCTGCCATCCCCCAAAATTTACCCTAAAATGCTCAATTGGAAGGTGAAATACTCTCAGAGGCAAATCAAGATTATTGGGGGGATTTTCCCTAAAGCCCTGAGTCCTGTGCAGGGATCAGAGCACATTTTACACCCATTTTGCCCCCTAATAAAATCCCTTTGTTCTGTATATCCCATTGCTTTCCCGATTCCACTGGAAATCCTGCCAGGAATGGCCCTGCTGAAGGTTGCAATATTCTCAGAGGTGCCATAACACTCAGCCCCTTGGTTTGCATGAACAGCTTTAGCTGAATAATTAAACACAGAAGACAGTCTCAAACACTGGCAGGTAAACCTGACCTTAAAACCCAGTTTTTATAAATTCTCACAAATCAGCAGAAGGGGGAATTTGACACTTTTCACCTGAAGAGTTTTTAAAAAAAAGGAGAAAAAGCTGTAGGTTGATGCATTAAACAAAAAAAAAAAATAAAATCATCATAATAATTACAGAACCACTGATATTTGCAGGGGGAATCGTACAACTTAAGTAAAGGTCTGTGAAGTAATTTTTTTAAAAAGGAATGTTAAGAAATAAAGAGGAAGTGAAACTCTTGAGTCTGGTAAAATTGACAGCTGGGTTGGGTGGCTGGTTTTGGTTTTTTTATTCCACGTAATTAATCCGAATTTGTGTTTATTTTAATTTTTACCAGGGAGTTGCAGCCCGGGGTGAAATCAGTTCAGGTGGTGCTCAGGTAGGTCCGGGCACGGGGTTGATTCCCATCCTCTAAAAACCCACGGGAGGATTTGCGGATCCTGGGGGTGCAGGAAGGATTCTTGAGGGGCGACCTCGCACCAGGGGAAGGGGGGAGGGAATATTCCAGCAAAAGGCAGCGAGTTTTCCGGGTGCATCCCGAGATAATTCCCAAGGAGCTGTTCTGTTCACAAGGTCAGGGCTTAGAGAGCACAAAGAACTGATTCAACCATCTCAAACTCTGCTTTTTGAGCTCCCCTGGAGGTGGGGCTGGAGAAGTATCACAGCCTCCTGCCCTGCTGGACTGGCTGTGCTCTGGGATTGGGATGGGGGTGTGCAGGGGCCCTTTGGACGATGCCTAATGTGCCCTTTCCTTCCAGAATCTGCTACACAGACACCAGTTCTCCTCAGGAGGATCAGTACCCTCCCAACATCGCCGTGAAGGTGAACCACAGTTACTGCTCCGTGCCGGTAAGGACTGGGGGGGATTCTGAAGGAAATCGATTTCCCCACCAATGCCAGGAGCGATAAAAATGCGCTGCTCAGCTGAAAGCTGATTTTCTGGTGGTTTAGCCTTGTTGTTAACGAAGTTCTGTAGAAAAACCTCAGTTCTTCTGCTTTCTGCTCTGACTGTTCAGCTCTGGGTTTTTTTTTTTCCCCTGAACTGAGTGGAGTTTTTTTGGAGCTGACCCTGTGTAGGAGCACGTCGAGTAAAAGATAAACAAACATATTTAATCCTTCTCCCTCAGGGCTACTACCCCTCAAACAAACCTGGAGTGGAACCCAAAAGGCCCTGTCGTCCCATCAACCTCACGCACCTCATGTACCTGTCGGCAGCCACCAACCGCATCACGGTGACCTGGGGCAACTATGGCAAGGTGGGTGCCGAGGGAATCCTCCCCACACCCCCCCAGAATTCCACAAGCAGGGTGGGGGAGAGCAGCCTGGCTCATCCCCTGCCTGCCCTGTCTCCTCAGAGCTACTCGGTGGGGCTGTACCTGGTGAGGCAGATGACCTCGGCAGAGCTGCTGCAGAGGTTGAAAACCATCGGCATCAAACACCCAGAGCTCTGCAAAGCGCTCGGTGAGTCCCTCTGGCTCAAAGAATCACAGGGATGGAAAAGACCTCTGAGATCATCAGGCCCAGCCCTCGCTCCAACCCCGCCGTGGTTCCCAGCCCATGGCACTGATGCCACGTCCAGTCTGTCCTTAAACGCCTCCAGGGATGGAGAATCCACCCCCTCCCTGAGCAGCCCATCCCAGTGTCTGATCCTTCTCCCTGGGAAGAATTTCTCCCTGATGTCCAACCTAAACCTGCCCTGGCACAGCTCCAGACCGAGCCCTCTTGTCCTGTTGCTGGTTCCTGGGAGAAGAGATCAACCCTCACCTGGCGCCCCCCTCCTGTCAGGGAGTTGTAGAGTGATGAGGACTCCCCTGAGCCTCGTCCTCTTCAGGCTGAGCCCCCCCAGCTCCCTCAGCCTCTCCTCATGGGAATTGTGCTCCAGTCCCTTCCCCAGCCTCGTTGCTCCTCTCTGCCCCTGCTCCAGCCCCTCCATGTCCTTCCTGAGCTGAGGGGCCCAGAGCTGGACACAGCACCCCAATGCTGAGGGATGTCCTGTCTGGATCTCCACAGAATCACAGGATGTTCTGGGTTAGAAGGGACCCACAAGGATCATCCAGTCCCACCCTCAGCCCTGCACGGGCCCATCCCCAAGAGTCACCCCCTGTGCCCCAGAGGATATTCCAAATGCCCCTTTGAGTGCCGTGCCCACTGCCCTGGGGAGCCTGGTGGGTGCCCCACTACCCAAGGGCTGGGGGTGAGCTGCTCCTCCTGTGCTGCGCCTTGTTTTTCCAAGGTTGGAATTTGCAGCTGGTCCATTTTGTGCCCTCTGCTCTCCCTGCAGTGAAGGAGAAGCTACGCCTGGACCCGGACAGTGAAATCGCCACCACGGGTGTCCGTGTGTCCCTCATCTGTCCAGTGAGTCTGGGTGTTCTCCTGGGATCAGGGTGCTTTGGGTGGGAAGGGACCCATCCAGTGCCACCCCCTGCCACGGGCAGGGACACCTCTCACTAGCCCAGGTTGCTCCAACCTGGCCTTGGACACTTCCAGGGATGGGGCAGCCACAGCTTCTCTGGGAAATCCATCCCAGCCCCTCCCCACCCTCCCAGGGAGGAATTCCTTCCCACTATCCCATCTATCCCTGCCCTCTGGCAGTGGGAAGCCATTCCCCTTGTCCTGTCCCTTGTCCTCAGTCCCTCTCCAGCTCTCCTGGAGCCCCTTTATGCCCTGGAAGGGGCTCTCGGGCCTCCCTGAATCCTTCCCTTCTCCAGTTGAACCCCACCCATCTCTCCCAACCTGGCTCCAACCCTCCATTTAAACCCTTTCCGTCACAACCCCCCCCCAAAACCTCCTGCTGGGCCAGCTTTTCCAGCCCCCAGATCCTTTCCCACCAGAGGGGAGATGGGAATTCCCAGGCTGTTCCCTGGCTGATGCCGTGCCCTTGGCTCCGCAGCTGGTGAAGATGCGCCTGTCGGTGCCGTGCCGGGCGGAGACCTGCGCGCACCTGCAGTGCTTCGACGCCGTCTTCTACCTGCAGATGAACGAGAAGAAGCCCACGTGGATGTGCCCTGTGTGTGACAAACCTGCCCCCTACGACCAGCTCATCATCGATGGGTGAGCTGGGCACCTCTCAGCCCCCCTTTCTCTCCTCCTCCTTTGCCTCGAGTGTCTCTGCTTGGGACGTTTCACCTCAAAACTCCCCTGGAAGTTTATTCTCCGTAATACCCACCCTGAAGTGGTTTGGTGGGTTAGAGCAAGACCCAGATCTCTCTGCCATTCCTGTTGTTTGATTGATTTTTTTTTTTTTTTTTTTTTGGAATGCACTGAAGCATTCTGAGGATTGAGGATTTGCTGCCTCGCTCACAGGCTGGTGAAGCTGCACAACCGGTGTCTTGGATGACAAGATACCACCTCACATGGAATAAATCCCTTCCTAAACCCCCAAGGAGATGGGTTTTGACAGGAAACATCTTGTTTTCCTCGGTGTGGGGTGCTCAGCTGCTCACAGGCACTCCGTGGCACGCTGTAAATTTGATTTGGGCACCTTCTCCTCAACCAGAACGTGCTGCCCTCAAGGCTGAGGCACAGAGGCAGTTTTGGGAAGAGTTTGTTCCCTCTGTGTGACTGTTCAGTACAATTTCTGGAGCTTTGGGGGTGTCTTGGTGAAAGGGCTGGGAAAGATCTCTCAATAGGAACTCCTGCTTTATTTTCCAGGGGGAAAAGGCAGGAGATTCAGCTGCAGTGAAAGGACAGAATCAAAATGCTTTGGTTTTGTTGTCCAGGCCGGAGGTTTTCTGGATCCACCTGGACTCTCTGTGGGGTGTCACAAGTGGGATGTGCTGGGAGGGACCAGACCTTTGGGGCAGCACTTTTGGGGTGGGTTTGGAAGCATCTTTGTTGCCCAAAATTCTGGGACCACCAGCACTGTCATGGGGCCGGCCAGGCCCCGAGCCACCCCGAGCGCTGGGGGAGCCAGACCCGTGGTTCCTGCCTTCTGGAAAACCATCTCCACCCTTGTGGCTCATGGAATTGGCCTCTGGTGCAGGTTCCCTCAAAAGCAGGGAGGGTTTAGGGTGGTTTTTGGGGTGCATCCAGCTCCCTTGGCACACGAGTCTGTTCCCAGGGCCGGGCTGATGGTTCTCGGAGCGTTGGAGTGTTGGTGGGTCCTGGGGTGATCCAGGATCTGTGGCTTTCCAGGCAGTCTGGAGGCTGGAGCAGTCTCAGCACAGATAACCTGTTTGCTTTGTCCTCTGGCCAACCCCAACAGGAAAATCCAGTTCCTGGGAGATCTCTAAGAAGGGGAAGGAAGGAGGGGTTGGGCTGTGGGAGCCCACGGGTGGGCAGTGCCCATGTCCTGGGTGAGGAGGAGGAGGTCACTGGGGAAAGCTCAGCAGTTCAGTCCCTGCTCTGCTCAGGGATGAGTTTTGGTGCTGGTTCTGTTGGATGAAGGTTGTTTCAGATTCCCTGGAAGTGGGGGGTGAGGGAACCTGGCACTCAGCTGGGTGCTGTGAGTCAGGAAAGAGCCGGAGGCTCCCGAGGAGGGAGGTGGTTGGTCGGGTCTGGGATCCTCAGGGCCTTGTCAGTTTTTTGGGAAGTGCAGCTTGGTGTGGTTGCTCTGCTGGATGATGGGATTGTCTGTGGAAGCAAAACTGAAACTCTCTCACTGGTGGGGCCTAAAGTTTTTCCCGAGCTTGGAAGTCGTTTTGCCACAAATCCTCCCTTCTCCTTGAAGGGAAATGCTCGAGTACAGGAGGGAATGAGGCCTTGCAGTTCCAAAGAAACATCCCTGGGAACGTCCCTGGGATGGAGCATCAGGCTCTGCCTGGAAGCAGTACCTGGGAAACTGGGGTGAAGAGGCAAAACTGTCTTTAATTGCCCCTAATTAAGGTGATGTTGATGGTTTGGGTGCGTTGTGAGGGAGGACTGGGACGGTTTCACCATCAGAACCTGCACTGGTTTTATGGGGAATAAATCCCAGGACTCCAAGAGCTCCCAGCTCGGGAACCTTCTGCCAACACCAGGATCCCTTTAAATTCAGGGCTGGTGGAGGTAAAGATCCAGGGTCACTAAAGACTGACTGGCTGGGGTGTGACAGCTCATCCTGTCTCCTGTGCAGGCTCCTGTCCAAGATCCTGACGGAATGTGAAGACGCAGATGAGATCGAGTACCTGGTGGACGGCTCCTGGTGTCCCATCAGAGCTGAGAAGGAGAGGAGCTGCAGCCCCCAGTGTCCAATATTAGTTCTAGGTGAGTCTCCATGGGGGTGAAGGCTTGAAATCCCTGTAGGAAAAAACCAGAATTCAGCACTGGATTGGCTTGGAAGGGACCTTAAAGCTCATCCAGTGCCACCCCCTGCCATGGGCAGGGACACCTCCCACTATCCCGGATTGCTCCAACCTGGCCTTGGACACTTCCAGGGATGGGGCAGCCACAGCTGCTCTGGGAAATCCATTTCAGTGCCTCACCATCCTCCCAGGGAAGAATTCCTTCCCAGTATCCCTCTGGCAGTGGGAAGCCATTCCCTGTGTCCTGCCCCTCCATCCCTTGTCCCCAGTCCCTCTCCAGCTCTCCTGGAGCCCCTTCAGGCCCTGGAAGGGGCTCTGAGGTCTCCCTGAATCCTTCCCTTCTCCAGGCTGACCATGCAGGGGGTGCTGGAGCATCCCCTGCTCTGGGTTTCACTCCCTCCTCTCTGTCCCCCCCTCTCCAGGCTCCTCGGATGTGAACGGGCTCCTTCCCACCCCCACCGGCAACAACGGCGAGAACGGCAAAGCCCCCGCAGACGTTGTGGATTTGACACTGGACAGCTCATCCTCCGAGGAAGAGGAGGAGGAGGACGAGGAGGAGGATGATGACGAGGAGGGACCCCAACCCA
Organism: Empidonax traillii; assembly: GCF_003031625.1. Taxonomy (NCBI): domain Eukaryota; kingdom Metazoa; phylum Chordata; class Aves; order Passeriformes; family Tyrannidae; genus Empidonax; species Empidonax traillii. The sequence goes on from NW_020956941.1 coordinate 98,127, forward strand.
AACGACGCTGCTCTTACGAGAAAGGTTTAGTCTCCGCCTGCTGACGTGGCTCCCAATCCCCACGGACACACTTGAATACTCTGGTGCTTATTAAACTGGAGGAGGTGGGGAGAAGGAGAACGTCCTCTCTCCCACCTCATCTCCCTCCCTCCCTCATCTCCTCTGACTTTCCTATTCCAAATTATTCATTAAAACGAGAGAAAAAAGAAAAACGGAAAAAAAAAAAACACCCACAAAAAACAAACAAACAAACAAACAGAAAAAAAACAAACCACAAACAAACCTTTGAGCTGCTTCTTGGTTGGAAAACGACCCCACTCTCAGAGCCTGACCCTGAACTGGAGCCTGAAGGAAGGAAAGTGTCTTAAAGCCAGGCAGGATCCTCCCTCACCTGGATGCCAGGAGATCAAGGGAGTTCACCTGCACACCTCCAGGACACCCAGCCCTGCATCTCCAAAGCCGTGGGCAGTTTGATCCTCTCGTTAAATAACCATTCCTTAATTAATCTAAAGGTTTTGCTGGGGCAGGGGAGGGAGGGAAGGGAGGGATGGGGGAGTGGGGAGGGGTGTGTGTATGTGGGGGGGGGGGGGGGGGGGGGGGGGGGGGGGGGGGGGGGGGGGGGGGGGGGGGGGGGGGGGGGGGGGGGGGGGGGGAGAGGGGGGGCATGGGGTGAGATGGCCGGGTGGAAGCGCACTGGTAGGTAGGAGCTCCAGCAGCTCTGCTGCACCTCATGGAAAGAGACACGGTTGGAATTTCCATCCTAATCCCAAGGGAAATGTAGAAATTTGTGCGTAGTGACTCGTTTTAGTTGAGCAGAAGCCAT
>NW_020956941.1:103542-104815 GCF_003031625.1 Empidonax traillii
TGGGAGCCGAGCCCAAGGCTGGAGGGACTCACCGGGGCTCTGCTGGTCCCAATCCAGTGGGAAAACGCGTCGGGATCTCGGTGCCGGTGGGGCTGGTTCACTCTGGTGTCCGCTGGTGTCGGCTGGTCCCAATCCACCCGGAAAATGAGTGTGCCAGGATCTTCCCCAGGGGTACTCGGGATCTTCTCCCGGGATCTTCAGGATCAGGATCTTGTCACTAACGGTGCCAGTGGGGCTGGGTTCTCCAGGTTTCTCCAGGCACTGTTCCCTCTGGTGCCTGATCCACCAGGAAAACGCCTCCACCCGCATCCAGATCCCAGTGCTGGTTTCTCCCCAGGCACTGTTCACCCTCCTGAGCTTGGCTGACCCCAATCCACCAGGAAAACATGCCAAGATCTCCTTAGGGGTCCCCAGAACCATCTCCCAGGCTCTCCAAGGGTTTCCAGGATCCGGATCCGTGGCTGTGGGTCTCCAGGATCGGGATCTCGGTGCTGGTGGGGTTGATTCCCCAGGCACCGGTGCTGTCACGGGGTGGGCACGGTGTGGGCACAGAAGGGCCGGGGTGGGATGAGTGGGCTCATCCTGGCTGCCCCCCCCTGCGCCCAGGAGAAGAGTTGGCGCAACAGCGTCCGGCACAACCTGTCCCTCAACGAGTGCTTCGTCAAGGCCGGGCGCAGCGACAACGGCAAAGGCCACTTCTGGGCCATCCACCCCGCCAACCTCGAGGACTTCGCCAAGGGCGACTACCACCGGCGCCGGGCCCGGCGGCGCGTCCGCAGGTCAGGGGGGGCTCCGGGGGGGCCCGGGGGGGTCGCACGGGGTGGGGGGGTGGGGGGTAATTCGGGGCTCAGCGCTGACCCCCCCCATCCCCGCTCTGTTTGCCCTCGCAGGGTCAACGTCGGCTTCTACCACCCCTACGCCCTCTACGGCCTCGGCTGCTGCTGCCCCTGCTGCCCCCCGGGCCCCGCCGCGCCCCCCCTGGCGCTGCCCCCGCTGGCGCTGCCCGGGCCCCCCCAGCGGTGCCCCCCGCGCTGGGTTTGGGGGCGGCTCCCCCTTCCCCGCGCTCCGGGCTCGTTCCTTCCCCGCCCGCCCTTCCTGTAACCCCCCACCCTGCTCGGCGCTGCACGGGGGGTGCACCTATGGGACCCCCCCCCCAAAATGATGGGAGGGGCTTTAGGGACGCTCTGGGGGGTTGGGGGGGTGTCCCCCATCATCACCGCTGGGGCCACATCCCCGGGGGCTGCACCCCCTGAGGGACCCCCCTCACACACAC
>NW_020956942.1:0-48276 GCF_003031625.1 Empidonax traillii
TTCCTGAAGCTGATCCTGACTGAGGGCTGTCCATACTGCTCCAACTCTGCTGGGAGGAGGCAGCACAGACATCAGCCCCTGGACACGGCCCCCATGAGCACACATGGTTTTCCAGCACTTTCCTATCAGAAGGAGAGAGCTGGAGCACGCCAGAAGGACCAGGACAACCAATGCCATGGGGAAAGAGAGCAAGCTTGGTCTGCAACACCAGTGGGGTTTGGCCAAGGAAGAAAGATGGCCAGGGGAGAAGAGGGTACAGAACGGTCCCAACTCCATTTGGTGTGGTCATGTATCTCCTGAGGGTTCACCATGGTAAGGGGCTCCTCCCATCAGCCCTCCACACTTCCCTCCTCACCAGGAACAGGTTCCTGCAGTCCTGCTCCTCTGGTCAAGCCTCTGCCCTTGCTCCCTCAGGCCCTTCAGCAAACGAAATAGCCCCTAAATTTTGCCGAGCAGTTCCCTTGTCTCTCCACCTTGGTGGCCTTCATCCACCTGCACCTCCCTCTGTCCCTGCTGCCCAACACCTCCCTTCCCCTGTCCCCCAGTCCCCCTCTCCAGCACCGCACCTCGGCGGGGGCTCCCTCTCCTCCATGGTGGCTCCGCCGTCGGAATCCAGGGCTGGGCTTGGCAGGATGTCCCCTGGCACGCTGGGGTCCACGCTGGCAGCCAAGTCAGCGCTTCCCTCCGGCTGGCAAGTGTCCCCCGCAGGCTCCAGAGGCAGGACCTGACGGGTGCTCTCCCGGCTCTCCCTCCCGGACACCTCCGCAGGCTCCCGGGTCTGGGCTAAAACCTCAGCGCCCGGGACAACCAGCCCAAGAGGAGGAGCCACTGCCAGCACATGATGAGCACGTGTGGAGAACCACTGGTGGCCCGGGGACCTACTTTGAGCCCTGCTGAGCTAAAAACCCCCGATGGGCCGGGCTCCTTCACAGATGAAGGCTCCAGGTCCCAGGGGCGCCTGGTCCTGCCGGCCCCCCAACAGTAATTTTCTGGAATCCAAGCACGAGGCATTCTTCTGAGGCAAAGGTTCAAAACACTGAACCATCTTATCTCAAAGAGCATTAGCAGCTGAATCTACTAAACCCTTACAGAGGAGCAGCCAAGTAACGCAGGATTATTTTAATTAACCCTTCAGATCATCATCAGCCAGCTCAGGTACGTGTCTGCCTCCATGTCCACGTGCCTCAGAGTGGGACGACACAAGACATACCTGGACTGCAACCAAAGCTTTTTTCCCCTCAGAACTTCGTGGCAGGTTTCTGAATTTCTGAAGGGTAAAGGATAGGCCAAGGCACAAAAGAAACGTTTGTAAAAGTCTCATGCAAAACTGCTACTAAGCAATTCCCACAAATTACCAGCAAAAAGCAGGCTCCAGCCTTTGGGCAGCAGCCATTTTTTGGCCTACTGTGATCAGACATTTCTGCCATGGACCTGCACAGAGGTTATGATCTTCTGACCACAGACATGGTGCACAGGACAGGACCAGGAGAGAAGGAACTGTCTGTGTGCATCCTGACATTGGGATCCATCCTCCCAGCTTAGAGCTTGGCACCACACTGCTCCAAAAGCAGAGGCACTATCCAACATCCTAACCCAGAAATCTGCTTCATCAGACATTCCAGTTTCTCAGAGCTCTTCCCCATCCTTCGATCACTGTTAGACAAACAAACACAGAATTCCAGACCGGATTGGGTTGGAAGGGACCGTAAAAAGCTCATCTCGTTCCACCCCCTGCCATGGGCAGGGACACCTTCCACCAGCCCAGGTTGCTCCAAGCCCTGTCCAACCTGGCCTTGGACACTCCCAGGGAAGGTGTCACTGAGCTATGAACGTTCATCTTCCCACAGCACTCCTCACACGGGCATCTGGCATGTGAGGATGCACTGCACTGCCACAAGCCATAAACCACCAAACAACACAGGCTTCCAGGCACATTTCCAACCCATTTTTCCCTCTAGAGGGTTAACTTGCTCAGATACGAAGTGACATTTTATTCCCCGTATAACACCGTCAGGAAGCTTTGATCCAAGTTCTGACAGCCTTAACCAAAACCACAGCTATGAAAATGAAACTCAGAGGAGTTCAGAATCCACAGCTGAATGTTGCAGCTTTCCCCTCTCAAATTACAATTCCTGGAGTTTCCATTTCATTTTCTTTTTTTTTTTCATAGAATCACAGAATCCTGGAACGGTTTGGGTTGGAAGGGACCTTAAAGCCCATCCAGTGCCACCCCCTGCCATGGGCAGGGACACCTTCCACCAGCCCAGGGTGCTCCAAGCCTCGTCCAACCTGGCCTTGGACACTTCCAGGGATCCAGGGGCAGCCACAGCTGCTCTGGGCGAATTTTTCCCCAAAGGAATTTGATCCCATAAACCACAACTGCTCTGAAGACCTGGAAATGTACAATCTCAACAGGTACAGCCCAAGCAAGGGTGACACGTGCTGCCTGTGGCTGCCTCTGCCAACCCAAGGAGCAGCTGCAGCACCCTGGAAAGAGGGCGGTGCCTCCATCCCCGGGCCATGCACAGAGCCAAGACAGAGAACCAGGCAATAATTGCTGTAGTGCTTTTGGAGCATCCGTGGGGAGCAGAAATCAGAGAGGGATCCTGAGCCAGATCAAAGCTCGTGCTGCTCTGGCATCCTGCCTCCCTCACGGCCCCTGGGAGATGCCCGGCGGAGAGCACAGGAACCGTCTGGAGTGGCTGAGCACACGGACAGCATCCAGCTCCCAGCCCTGCTGGCTCTTCCACCCTGGGCTCACAGCACCCCGGAAAGCAGCCCCGCTGCAGTCCCAGCACAGCCCACTGCGTGAAGCTCAGCACCTTTTGCCTCCCCTTGTGCACTACCACCCACAGGAGGCACAAAAAGGGCTCCAGGTACCAAAGCACCTTCAGATTCCTTTGCTACCTCAGCAGAGCAAACTAATTAGGAACACACAGTAACACAGATCTTTAGGACTCTGGATTTATACCACAGTCTCACTGTGACAGGGACATTATATTTACATAACTCCATAGCAGCACAGGATTCTGTCCCTCCAAACCCCTCTGGTCCCCAGGAGCTGCTGTGGTGGAGCTGCCTTCCCTCACACTCACCCACGGGCAGCCAGCAGCTCGTCTGCCAGCTACTACAGAGCCACTACCCTCATCCCACCTCCCACGGGATCTGAGCATCCTCCCGGCTCCCAGACACAATCCTACAACTACAACTGTCTTGGATTTATGGGGTAACAATGCCTCAAAGACTCCTGGTACCCTCTGGAACTTGACACATCCGACACTCCAGAGGAGTCTGCCATGCACTGAGGGATCACCACACACGGCACCACGGGAGGAACAGCACAGGCAACAAAGCACCCAGATCACAGGACCAGGAAGGCTGGAGAAGACCTCCAAGACAGCAAGTCCAGCCTTTGGCCAATACCACTGATTTACTCAACTTCTGAACATTTCCAGGGTTGGGATTCCACCACCTCCCTGGGCAGCCCCTGCCAGTGCCTGACCACCCTTTCCAGGGAGAAATTCCTGCTGATGTCCCTCCTGCCCCTCCCCTGGCCCAGCTGGAGGCCGTTCCCTCTCCTCCTGTCCCTGTTCCCTGGGAGCAGAGCCCAACCCCCCCTCCCCCGGCTCCCCCCTCCTGTCAGGGATTACAGAGCCAGAAGGTCCCCCCTGAGCCTCCTTTTCTCCAGGCTGAGCCCCCCCAGCTCTCCTGCTGCTCCAGCCCGTTCCCAGCTCCATTCCCTTCCCTGCACACGCTCCAGCCCCTCAATGTGTCCATGCCATGAGAGCCCAGACCTGGACACAGCAGTCAGGTGTGTCCCCCCTGCCCAGCACAGGGATGGTCACTGTGGTCCAGTGGCCACACCAGTGCTGGTACAGCCCAGGGCCATCAGCCTCCTTACCCACCAGGGCACAAATGAGCCCAGGTGGCCAAGAACAGCTACAGCTGCTGGAAGGGCTTGTCAGAACGAGATACACCTGCTCCTCTGACAGCCCCACTCCAGGGCAGGGACCCCAGGAGGGCTCAAGATATTCCCAACCTTTTTAATCCAGCTTCATAGCACTGAAACAGAAGTTTCACCTCAACACCGTCCACTCCAGCTCACCTTACACCAAGCAGCCAGAAGGAGTTTCTGCTTCCAGAAGGGTATTCTGGACCTCATGCAGTTAAGCAGCCACTGGGACTGTTCCCTTGCCTCTGGCACACACTACAGCACCGGAGGAGCTGGAACCCTGCTCACACATTGCACTCCAAAACTGCCACCCTTGCAGGTGATCAGCCCTCTTCTCGTGCTACCACATGGTCATTCAGCACTGCCTTTACCACTGCAGTTACTGTAAAATCACACCCAGACCTCCAACCCACAGTAGCAGGACCTCGTGGTTCCAAGTCTCGCTCTAAGCTGCACTGACACCTGTGAGCTGCCAGGACCCCAGATCAGTTCTTCTTATCTTGAACTTGATTTTCCCATTTCCCAGACTGCCCCACAGCAACACAGCTTTGCTGAGGATTGATGGTGCCATGAATCACATCACACACTCGTTCAGGTTGGAAAAGCCCTCCCAGACCAACCTGTGCCCCATCCCCACCTTGTCCCCCAGCCCAGAGCACTGAGTGCCACGGCCAGTCCTTCCTTGGACACCTCCAGGGCTGGGCACTCCAAACCTCCCTGGGCAGCCCCTTCCCATGCCCCACCACCCTTTCCAGCAAGAATTCCTCCAGAAATCACGCTTCTCATTTATAAGCTGAGACCACAGCTGCTCTTTACACCCTGTTCATCAGCCCCAGGACACCTCCTCCACCCACACCTGCAGCTCCAACAGCCATCACCAAAGACACACACCAACTGCTCACCCCTTCCGTGCTCTTCACCAGGGCCTCTTCCACCCTCCACTGATGGTGCTCAGGATTAGCAAATCTTATAAAGATATACCATTTCCCACAGTAAAGCTCCACCCACAATTGCAAAGGCAAACCAAAGTTACTCTTGCTGATTGTTTACTTCTCAATTTATGAACCCCTGTAAGAGGAAACTCTGTTTTCAAGACTTGATGCTGCAAAACAGATGGGGTTAAAAAAAAATTTCATCTGAGCAAACACTTTAACCTCAGGGGGGAATAAGGCATTTTAAGAGAAAAAACCCTATTGTTGACAAACAAGAGATTAAAGAAAACATTACAAATAATCAGCTCAGCATCAGCTTACTCGACAGCTTGCTTTGAAACACTCTGGAACTGTGGTTTTATTTCCACAGTGACTCCTTTGCTGCTTTAAACACACTGAGCTCTACACCTTCGCACCAGTTCAAGACACTCGGTTTCCACCACGGTCAACTTTTACATTTGTTTCACAAAGTTCTTACACCAGAATTTTTGGCCACCACCTTTCTCCACTCACTGAACCACCAGTGCTGGGCAACCAAAGCTCTGCTACGGCCACGACACTGTTCCAGGCACAGACCTCACACCGGCAAAGCCAGCAGGCGTTTAGAACTTGGAATATTTGCTGTGCGAGGAAATTGGCTTCAATTAAGGTCCAGAAAACAAACAAACAGAAAATCCAACGCCTGGTAGCCCATTAACTCGGCCGCAGAGAAACCACAGAGGGAAAGGAAGGGACACGTGGGTTTATATCACATCCCACCACAGAGCTGAGCCCTGCAAGGACAGCAGCTCCACCGAGGGCCTCTGGTCTGGGCTCGGAGTCAGCCAGGCCTTGGCTCAACAAGTCTGGAAGTCCCGGGATAGCAGGCAAACTTCCGAGCGCAGGAAAAGAACCTCCAAGGCACGCAACAAAGCACACAGCACACGCACAGGTACCGACCCTCCTCAATAAAGAAAACGAAGGGCTCCCTCACACGCTACTCCACACACGACCGCAGCCACTAAATCTTCATCAGGCAAACGTCTGGATTGCATTAGCCACGTTTTCCCTTCCTGATCTGCGAGCAGCAGGATCGCAGCCCGATCCATCTGTGCTGAGCGGGCACAGAACTGCTGCTCGGCACAAATCTGGAGTCCAACCTTTCACCTGTTGGAGCGTTTCCACACCAGCTCGGAGCCAGCCCGGCCCCGCGCGGGCAGGGATGGAGAGGCCGGCCGAGCAGAGAGCCCCCACCCCGGCATGGCCCGGCACGGCCCCGGCACGGCCCCGGCACAGCCCGCGGCACCGGCCGGGCGGAGCTGCCAGCACCGAGCCTAGAACCGCTCGGGATCATGGCACATCCCACGTCCTTGGATGGGGAATGCACATGTGCCCCCACCCCTTCCCCCGCTCCAGGCCAGTTCGTGTAGTCCAGGAAACAGCCAAATATTTGGGCTGCCGGGCCGGTCCCCGGGACCCTCCGAAACATCCACCCACCGCCGCCCGGCTTTTGACCATTTAAGAGGAAGATCGCCCGTAGCCAAGTGCCCATCGGCGCTCGCCAGTGTTTACATAACGTGGAACATCCCTGGCGGCTGAGCCCCGGGCACGGGGGAAGAACACAGGGAAAGTTGGAGCGGGCACGGGGCTGCACCGCCGAGCCTCCGGTGGTCTTGGGGAGGGGACCCCGGCCCGCCACCTCCCGGGACCCGCCAGGAGGGCAGAGAGTCCCTGCCGCGTCCGGCCAGGGCTCCGGCGGCCGGGCATCCCCGCCGAGCACCGGCTGCATCCCGCGGGCATCCCCGCCCAGCTCCGGCTGCATCCCCCGGGCTGCGGCTCGGGGCTGTCCCGACGGCCGCTCGTCGCCCCCCTCCCTCCTTGCCCGGCCGTACCTGGCTGCGGAAGCGGCGGGGCGGGCTATGCGCGGCTGGACAGCCCCATGCCGGTCCCGCTCCCGAGGCTGCGCCCGCACCGCCTCAGCCGCGCGTCCACATGGTCACTGCGCCCCGCGCCCCGAGCCGCGCCTTAAGTACCGCGCGGGGCACGCCGGGAAACGGAGTCCCGCCGCCACCGCGCCCTCAGCGCCTGAGCCCCCCGGGACTACAACTCCCAGCGTGCCCCGCGCCGCACCCCGGGCGGGGGCAGCGGAGCCCCCGGTCCGTGTGCTCGGGGATGGGGATGGATGGATGGGATGGGATGGATGGATGGGGATGGGATGGATGGGATGGATCCCCCCGGGTTGGGGTCGCGGGGCTGCGCACAGAGCCCGGAGCGGGCATGGAGCGAAGGCACAGCGGCGCGAGGCGCTGCCTGCGGCGGGGAGTCCCGGGATGCGGCGGTACCGGGCACGGGGGCTGCGGGAAAACCGGCCAGGGAGAGCAAACACTGAGCAAACACCGAGGAAAGCTGGGGTCGGCACCGCTCGGGCAGCGCGGGGTAGCGGGGAGGGGATGCCTAAGCCCTAAACGTGAGGTCTGAGGTTGCAGCTGCTGGCACAGGTGCTGTCACCTCTGCCGGGCTCAGGTGGGAGCCCTCGGCGAGCAGGGCGGGGATGGGGAAACACGACTGTTCTCTGAGACAGCTCGGAGAGAGTTTCACTGGGTTTGCTCTGCCCTAGAACGGTGCCACAGGTTGTCACTAGCATGACAGCCTGTCTGTGATATCACAACGTCGGCCAGGATGACCGGCAGTGATCAAAAATGTACTAATATCCCATTTATTTATTGCACTAAGCAATACTTTGTCCTTCAACATTAGCCAAAGTTATTTTCCACAACCACATGCCCTGTTTTCCATGCCCTCTGTGGGGTACACGTGGCTGGCTGGCAGCACCAAGAGCCATCCAGGGACGGGGGCAATGTTTGCCTGTGAAACAACTGTGTCACCTTTACTGGCACCAGGTGAAGGAAACGCTTCCCTCTGCTCGTTTCCACCCACACTCACGTGCTGTGTGGGTAACAGGGAACGGTGTGCAACTCCTGCCAGGCTCGTGCCTTGTTGCTCTCCGCAGCAGTGGGATGATGCTGGAGAACGGGAACAATCCCAGCTCAGCCAGTGGCTCAGCTCAGCACACCCTCCCCATGGCACTGGTTGTCCATTGAAAATGGCTCCAGAGGAGCTGGAGCTGTGGCTCAGGAGCAAGGACGTGCAGGAGCAGAAGGCCGTGACTCAGGAGCTGAAGCGAAGGTCAGTGCACGGTTTTATGGTTTCCTCCATGGCTGCAATACTACAAGCCATTACTCATCAGGAATTTGGCAGAGTGGAGGTGCCTAATATCATTAGATAATCCTAATGAATTCTTGTGTAAGCAAATCTAATCTCTGGACGGTTCAGCGGGCGGAGGCTGTGAGTGGCTGCAGCCAGCGCAGGCAGTGACATCAGGACTGTCACCAGAGCCAGGGCAGAGCTGTGCCCGCTGCACACCTTGAGCAGCTCTGCAGGCAGCCTGCCTGCAGATAGCTCCGGTGCTGAGGGAGAGATCCAGCAGCTGCAGTGTGGGAGAGCTGGCACAGCCTGCCCAGGGAGGGCGTGGAGCCTCCCCCTCTGGAGACAATACTCCCCAAAATACCATGGGCCACATTTGCTTCTGCATCTCAGTTCTTCAAAGGCTGAGGAGTTCACAGAATCACAGAATCCTGGAATGGTTTGGGTTGGAAGGGACCTTAAAGCCCACCCAGTGCCACTCCCTGCCCTGGGCAGGGACACCTTCCACCAGCCCAGGTTGATCCAAGCCCCGTCCAACCTGGCCTGGGACACTTCCAGGGATCCAGGGGCAGCCACAGCTTCTCTGGGATCCTGTGCCAGGGCCTGCCCACCCTCACAGCCAGGAATTCCTTCCATAAATCCAATCTAAACCTACTCTGTCAGTTTGAATCCATTCCTTGTCCTGTCACTACATGTTCTTGCTACTTGGTAGGTGTCACTTCAGCCTGTAGAGCTGTAATGTGTGTTTGACCCCAAACCAAATGGGATTTCAGCCTCAGGAAAACACCTTGCAAGGGATTTTTATTTTTTGCTGTTGAGGAACTTTGCTCTCTTTCTCCTTTTCAAACCTTATTCTCCTCCTTCCCTACCTTATTTTTAGCAATTATGGGAATTCAGTGTTGATGAAAGACATTAAGATGAGATTTGAAGTTTTTTTATTTGCTTTTTACTTGTATTATCTTGCTTGATGCTGCCCAGCTTTCAACTAACCATTGATTTCTTTGCACTGTTTTGGATGGAAAGGACTCCAGCCTGCAGGGTGGGTTTGCCTCTGTTTCTGGTTCAGCTGCACAATGAACAGCTCTGGAAGAAAATGAGAGCAGAAGATACTCCAGGACTCTGAGGACCAAACTGTCTCATCCTGCTTGTGGTTGGTCTTCGTGATGAGGGAGAGGATCCCAAAAGCTTCCTGTCTTGAGTGAGATCCATGCCAGCCCTGGGAGATGAAAAGCACCCCTGACAAATGCTGGGCAACACTTCAGCTCGCAGAGAAGGGCTGGAAATTCTCTCCTTTCCATCATATTTTAATAACTGTGGAATCAGAAGCCTGGAGCACTTGGTGTGAGGAAAGAGAATAATTAAAGCCTGTGTGGAAAAGATGAGCTGCCCTGAGCACAAACATGATCAATAAATGATCAGCAAAAGTTCTCCAAAGTCCTCGGGATCACAAACTGAAAGTTAGGTGTTGCTCAGAAGAAAACTGTAATTATTTCACCTCCTCTCCAGAGAGAATAAGGAATATAAACCCTCCTGATGGGAGCACACAAATGATGCACAAAAGAATTCTAGGAAAACGAGCCATGAGAACAACAGAGCTGTCCCAGCTCACCGGGAATCAGCTGATTTTCCAGAATTCCATCCTTTCACAGCCAGAATCCCAGAGCTTTATTAAGGAGAAGTGATCCTGGAAGACTGTTTTCGGTTCTGGAAGTCTGTAGAATTGGGATTCCTATGTTTTGCTGCTGTTTCAGTGAATCGTGTTGGAAATGTGGAAGGAGGAAATAAGTTGGATTTAATTTTCATTTTGAGAGAGATTCTTTCTTTATCACATGGGGCAAAGATCCCCCCGTCAGAGTAAGAGGAACATTTACGTTTTCTGCCCCCGAAGCAGCAAGGGCTGGGTTCATAATTGAGTTTGCATTTGTTTTCCTGCACTCTGATGCTTTTCTAAAACACATCACAGGGCAAAAGGGACTAATGATGGATAATTGGAATCCATCCCTGTGAGGCCTCCCAGCACTGCCATTTTACACACAGTAAAATTTCATAGAGCAAACACAGCTGAGTGGAGTTCCTTTGAGTACTAACACAAAACAAGCAATAAAACCCCTCCTTCGCTCTGGCCGTGCTTCTTTTTGCTGCCTGTATAAGCAAAAAATATATTGAATGTTTCAAATTAATATCCCACAGGATGAGTCAAGATTTCTTTCAGCATAGAGGAGGATCCAGAGGATCCATTGTGTTGAGCCCTGAAGCTCCCACGGAAAGTAAATATTTACATGACAGAGCAGCAAAATCTTCAACAACTACACGGGGAAAAATGAAGGAAAACAAGAGAATTACCAGCTCCCTGAAGCAGCAGATATTGATAGCTGTGGATAGAGGCATTTCCATCCCTGACCTGTTGGCTCATGCGCTGTCACCTGGGTACAAACTGCTTCCCACTGACCTGCACTCAACACTCCTGTAAAAAAAAACCAAATCCAACCCAAATCTGCATTAACAGCATTTGATTTCACTTGGAAAGAAGAGCAGATTTCTCTTGTTCCCCCTCCAGGGCTATTTCCCTCCTCCACGGTGATGTTTTTGCCATAAAACTGGCTGTGTCGTCCTTGGTAAAACCCATTTTCAGGCACGAAAAATCAAAATCCCAGAGCGGTTTGGGTTGGGAGGGACCTCAAAGCCCACCTCATCCCACCCCCTGCCATGGGCAGGGACACCTTCCACCACCCCAGGGTGTTCCAATCCCCTTCCAACCCACCCTTGGACATGTCCTCACTTCTACATAAACACATCTACGTGGGTTAAACTTACCCTTATTTAAATACTTGTAAATAACATCAGTGGTCTAAGCTGGAGCAGGTGACACAGGGATGTCTCCAGGGGTGCTGGGATGTTTCCAGGGAAGGAGGCTCCACACCTGCCCAGGTAGCTTTGCCACCTGCATGGAGAGAAGCTCCTCCTCATACTGAGATGGTATTTCCGTGGGTTGGTGAGATCCCCTTTCCGGTGAGATATTTGCGTGGCTATTTGACATATTTGTGTGGGTTAATGAGATATTTGTATGGATTGATGAGCTCCCCCCCCCTCCCCCCAAGATGAGATATTTGTATCGATATTCGAGATCTCCGTACGGATCGATGAGGGGTGAGGCCCCCTTTGAGATGAGGTATTTGTATGGGTGTCTCTGTGGATGGGTGAGATCCCCTTTCAGGTTTCTCTGGACTGAACAGGCCCTAACCAGCCTCTCTAACAGGGATGCTCCGTGTCCCTCACTGAGGGGACGGGGCGGGGGCCATGACGATCCCGCCCCCTCAGGGCGCGGCGCGGCCCCTTTAAGGTGCGGCCGGTCACGTGACGGCGGGCGGCACGTGGTCCCGGCGCCAACATGGCGGCGCCCAGCGGGGCCGCGCGCTGGGTGTTTCTGCTGCTGGGAATGGGAACGGGAATGGGAACAGGAACAGGAACGGCAACTGCGGGGGCTGCCGGCGCCGGGAGCTGCGGCTGCGGCGCCGGCCGGGCCGCCGGGGACGGGCGGGAGCTGGCGGCGCGGCGCTACTCGGCGGCGGCAACAGCGGCGGCTGCGGGCGGCGGGCACGGGCCGGTGAGCGCGGAGCGGGAGCCCTCCAAGGGGCAGGGAAGATCCCGCAAGGGGCGGGGAGGGTCCCGCCAGAGGTAGGGAGGGTCCTGGCGGGCGGGGCGGTCCCTGAGCCTCGGGCGGGGTCCCGGCGCCCTGAGGGAGCGGTCCGGCGGGCAGAGCGCTCGGGGATAACGGAGCAGCCACAGAACCCCTGTGGGGAAAATAAAGTAAAGCTGGTTCGTGGTTCGCACGGAAACTGAGCTTGGGCAGGTGCCTGTGCTGGCCCCGGCTCTCTTTCCCCCCCCCGCAGAGCTCCGGCGGCTCCCGCAGCCCTCGGGCCCCGCTGGGCATGGGGGGCCGTGCCTGTGCCCTGCCCGGCTCCCTCCGCCCCTCCCGGCGCTGAATGCGATGTGACAGCGCCAGTCCGGCTCTTCTTCTCGTCCCTCTGTTCTGGCAGGGCCGGGGAACACCGGGAACGGCAGTTGTTGTGCTGCTCTGTCTGGGGCTGTGTGTCCCTGTGAGGGAACTCCCCAGGGAAGGAGGCCCAGGGGTACCTGGTTATCGCACTTCAGAAACTGGAGAGTGTTTAAAGAGCATCAGTTCAGGAATCCCAGTTGTGCCTGTGGTCCATGTCTCTGGTGCACATTTTGTGTACCAAACCCAAGCAGTTCACTGGGGGGTGTAGGATGAAAAAATAATTTGATTTCATGCAGCTGGCAACTGCAGCACTGGGCAGTTAAAGCTAATTGCTGCTGGTGTAAGTTATGCTCAGAACGTAACCTGTTGATGTTCAGCTGGAAAGCCTCCTTCCCAGCAGGGAAGTGAGGGGAGAACTGGGCTCTGCCTCACCCACAAGTGGGATTAGTTATTCCCACGGGGTTTTAGAACTGGGAGTTAATTTTGCCGTGGGTTTAGACCTGGGCTCTGAACCTGCAGGTTGCTTCAGGGACTTGTGGCTGCAGGGGGTTGAAGAGGAGTTGGAAGGGAGGGAGGAAGGAAATGATGCAACTTTGCACCACGTTGTCATTTCCTAAGCCCTAAAAAGTGTAACCAAATTTATCCTGAAGCCCCTTTATGGATTCGGTTACAGACAATCTTTAAGGGCTCGGATTCTTCTTAGGGGAGAAAGTTCTGAGGGTGCAGCAGGAGGAGAGATCTGTAGTGGAGAAGAAACAACGAAATGGGGTGTGTAAGGTCATGTCAAATGGTGCAGCTGCCCTGAAGAGCGGGGAGAGGTGCTGGGTGGGATGTAATGAGCTTATTTACTGCTCTTGTTTCAGTAAATGAGCCTGTTTACTGCTCCTTCGTGGTGTAACTGCAGTAACAACAACAAACTGCAGCATAAAAACCAGTAATGGTGTTTCTCCTCATGGCAGCACCGGGCATTGCCCAGATTTCATGTGCAAAGAGCTGCAAATGGAGGTTTGTTCTCAATTCAAGCTTCACTTGCTCCTTCCCCCGAGCAGGGGCTGGTCGAGGAGCTGCTTTGTTGTGCTGTTTGGCAGTGAAACTCTGCTCAGAACAAACACACCTGCAGAGAGGAGGAGGAGGAGGAGCAGAAAGAGCAGTGTGAGGCTTCTCAGGCCTGGATTCTCACGCCCTCGTGGGTGGTATTTGTTTGCCCTGCAGATGGTGGCGATTCCAGGAGGGGTGTTCACCATGGGCACCCAGGAGCCTGCAATCCAGCAGGACGGGGAGGGCCCTGCCAGGAGAGTCCACCTGAAGGGTTTCTACATGGACCAGTACGAGGTCAGCAACGAGCACTTCGAGAGGTTTGTGAAGGCCACGGGCTACGTCACTGAGGTGAGGCACGGGGGGCTGCAGGCTCTGCCATCTGCTCTGTGCTCGCAAAACCCTCCTGGAAAACTCGGGGCTTTCTTTTGAGGGATGCCCCAGGGATGCTTGGGGTTTGTGTACTCAAACGTTCCTGCTGGAAGAAGTGGAGACAAGGAGTTGTCTTGCCTTGCTGCCCTGGTGGAAGGGCATCAGGTCTATGTTACCTTGAAGAAGTGTCTGCACACCTGAATTCACGTCTCTCCTGCAGCCTGGCTGATGCCAGCAGGTCTCTGCAGGGTTTTTGGGGTTGGTTTGCTTGGGTTTTTTGTTTGTAGCAGTACGGCTAGGTTAGATTTTCCTCATTTCAGGGGAACAGGGAGGAGGGATTTACCAAACTGGGGTGGCCAAGGGCTCTGCAGGGTGGGTCAGTGCAGCTGAGAGCAGAGAGCCCGAGGAGGAGAGAACAGCAAGTGTAAGAACAGTTTTGTGCATGTTTCTGGGAACAATGGACTAGGAATATGTTAAGGTTCTTCCCAGAAAGAAGCCACCTGTGCCTGGAGCTCTGATCCCTCCTGACAGTGACTGTTCCTACACAACTCTGACAGCCCTTTTAGGCAAATAGAGCCTCGTAATGAGCAATTCTCAGAGGAGGCACTTTGTGATTTCACTTGATAAACTGGTTCTCATTTGGAAGTCAGGATCCTTCTGGTTGGAGGAAGGGCTTTTTTGTCTCTATTTCTGTTCCTCAGCTCGGTTGTTATGGAAAAAGGTTGCTTAACTATTTGGAACAGGGTTTGCTTTTTGCAAAGTGGTAGGATGAGCAGGTGGGGGGTGGTGTTTAAATGTGCAATCACAGAATGTCCTGAGCTGGAAGGACCCACAAAGATCATCAAAGTCCAACTCGTGGCCCTGCACAGACACCCCAACAATCCCACCCTGTCCCTGGGAGTGTTGTCCAAGCATTCCTTGAGCTCTGACAGGTAGAACTGCCAGATAAAGATAACGCTCATGTGCTAAAATTTCTTGTAATTTGGGTGATAAATGGGATCCTTCTTTCAAACTGTGCTTCTTGAAGAGTTCTGGGCGGGCAGAAACAGCTCATGAGGATCATCCTCATTCTTTAAATATCTAAAATAAGATGAAGATATTGAGAAGGGCAGATCTGTTCAGTTCTCATAACGTGTTTTACTTGCCAGGTATATCAATTCACTCAGAGTTTTTTGGTATCAGGTGCTGTGATTCCTTTAAATTATTGGTGTTTTTCAGTCTTTTGGCTTTATGTCATGCTGGATATAATGACTGAGTTCCTTTTAACTCTTCTATTGCTGCAGCAGCACTTTAAAACATTGGTGAAGAAGCAGTAAATGACAAGGCTTTTGTCTTTTATTCTGATTCCCAAAGGGGAAATAAGAGAAGTGAAATGTGAATTGAATGTTAGGTTACTGACTGGAGCATTTGAAAGCAGGTGGGACAATTGGAAGGGCATTTTTAATTAACAAGAGGAAATACATGTGCAGAAGCTCTGGGAGCTGCCATCTGCCCAGTGATAAAATCCAGGGATAAAAATCCCTCCTCTTCTGTTCCAAAAGGGCTTCCTTGAAAGAGAACTCGAAATCACTATTAGAATGTCCTTGTTCTTGATAAAACAGAGCTGTAGATGTGAGTGGGGTTTTTAGAATAACCTTCCTTTGGTGACATGATGGCTGAATTCCTTGTTCTTTCCACAGGCAGAGAAATTTGGAGACTCCTTTGTGTTCGAGGGAATGCTGAGTGAAGCAGTGAAGGCTGACATCCACCAAGCAGTGAGTAACACAGCAGGGGAACCTTCCTGAGCCATCCCTGGGCTGGGGGTGTCAGGAATTACCCAGTGCTGCCTGAATTGTGGGATGTCCCCAAAGCCAGGGACAAAAAAGGGGGTTATGGAGGGTGTTTGGCCTGGAATCACAGACTCAAGTGGGGAGGAGTTACACTCTAATCTCTGTTCTTTTTTTTTTTTATAAACAAACAATTAAAAATACCTCCTTTGATTAGCAGAAGTTGGTATCAGCCCCTCCTTGTCTCTCTTTGCCCCCTCAGTGAGGGGCTGAGGGCTGTGGTCAGGGGGCAGGTCCCAGGCTGTGCAGGCAAGGAGCAGGAACCCCTCTGGCTCCAGAGCACGTGGGACTGGCACACTGAGCCCAAACCATGTGGGTAAACCCCAGATCCCACAGATTTGGGGAAAAATGAGGATGATCTGTGTCTCTGGGGTGATGACCACTCTTGCACAAGTGCTTTTTCTAGGATAACTACGGGCAAATATTCCAGAGAGATGCCATTCCTGTGCCAGGCCTGGGTCTGTGAGACTCCTTCTGTTGTGAATGTGCTGCTGAGCCTTTCTCAGGCTTCATTTACCCCCTCCTGGACAGGGCAGGTGACCTTTACAGCTCCTGGGAATTAAGCAGATTATGTCTTGTCACCTCCTGGGTGAATTGATCTGCTCTGAGCACAAGTTTGGATAAAATGACCTCCTGAGGTCCCTTCCCATCGGAATTACCCTCAACTCTGATGGAAACAGTTTGGTTTTGGCCTCTGAGGTGCAGACTGAGAGATAGGAGGTTTTAGGGAGCCCTGTGTGAGTGGGACTGGCAAAATGGGGGGTTTGGGTTCCTCCTGCAAGGAAAGGGAGATTGCAAGTGCAGTTTGTTCTCTTTTAATTCAGGACTGACATTCGTGTGCTGTACAGATAAGGAGAGTAAATTGGAGCTCCCAATACTAGTGCAACTGATGTTGGAGGTGGAATAAACTCAGATTGGCTCACCCCATCTTCACAACAACTCCAGCACTATTGGAGAAATTCTTTTTGCCGCGTTGTTGTGTGCTGCAGAAATCCCTAAATCAGGCTCTCTCGTCTTAAAGCAAACAAACACACCTCAGGAATGCTTGTGTAAGCTCAGCCTTGGCTATTTGTGTACACACAGAGTGTTGGGAGCCACTTTGCTGGGTGTGTCAGCCAAATTTCCAAGTGCTGGCTGCAGTGCTCGCAGGACGAGGGTTGTGCCAGGGGGCTGGAATGGAGCCCAAGTGGGTCTTTGGGGCTGCTGCTTTGGGAATGTTTTCTGTGGAGTCTGGAGCTGAACTTCTTCAATCACAGCTGTCACCATGAAAAGGAGGAATAAGATACAAACGCTGGTGTGTGGTGACACCGACACTGAAAATCCCCCAGACTGAGGGGGGAAAGGTTTGTGTTCCTCCTCTGCCTCAGGGGGCTCAGGAGTGATTTGAAAAGGATTTCCTCCAGCTGAAGCACAGGGGTGCAAACTGCAGATGTGAACACAGGGGAGTGTGCATTTTGGAAGCAGTGCTTCATAAGCAGTGCAGGAGTTGGGCAAAGGTGGCAGTGAGGATCCTGAACTAAATAATTTATCAGGCTCCTATAAATAACGAGCCACATGTGTCTGTTGGGGTTTTGATCAGTGTGGCCACTTTGTCCTCTGCAGTTCCTAAACCAGACAGATTTATCACAGAGCCCCAGGACGGCTGAATTAGAGAGGTGGGGCTGGGAAAGCTGGGCAGGAGCAGCCCAGCTCAGCACGTAGGAGGATTGTTGGAGCTGTGGGTGTGCCTTTCCTGGAGCTGAGGTGGGCTCCCAGATAGCCTGTGACAGGAATGTGGGCTGGCCTGGCCCTCCTCTGGAAGGGAAGCAGTAAAAAGGGGTGTAGCAGCCAATGATGGAATTGTTGGAGATTTCTGGGAACTCTTAGTTTTGGCCCCTGTTTTTGTGGCGGTGACGTGGCAGAGAGGGAGAATTCAGCTCTGCACCAGGTGAGGGTGTTACTGATGGAGCTGCAATAAAGAAAATAAAAAGAGTTTAAATAAAAAGAGTGAAAGTCCTCTGAAGCCAAAATGTTCTGTTTAGGTTTAACAAGTTTTGAGAGCTTCACAGCTTAAATCCCTCACACTCAGCCTGGAGAAGGGAGACTTGAGAGCCCCTTGCAGGGCCTGAAGGGGCTCCAGGAGAGCTGGAGAGGGACTGGGGACAAGGGATGGAGGGACAAAACAAGGGAGAAAAGGCCTTAAACTGAAGGAGGGGAGGTTTAGATTAGATTTTGGGAAAAAAATAGTTTCCTACAGGGGTGGTGAGGCCCTGGCACAGGTTGCCCAGGGAGCTGTGGCTGCCCCACCCTGGAAGTGAAGAGGAGGGCACTGGGGCTGGGCTGGAGCGTCAGTCTCTGCTCACTGGAGAGGAGCAGGAACACTTGGATTCTTGGCTGGTGGGTGACAGAAACATCAATTTTTGCTGAAAGGCCAGGGAAATTCTGCACTGAAAGGCCTGAGAGCATCCAAATGTGTGTGCTGCATTGGCCTGGGAGGGCATGGAATTTGGGTCTGGAACGCAAGGAAATTGTTCCCTGGCAGCTCAAGCAAACGCTGTTAAGGAGTTGTGATCAGTCTGGAGCTATGGGGTGGCATTTCATCCCTGTTTGTGTGGAAAGCTCTGCACTGCCCTTGAGCTGGGCAGTGTTTACAGCAGTGCCTGGAACTCCAAGGACAGCTCCCTCCTGAAAACAACCCCAAACATTCTGCATTTCAGCTGAGAAAGTCGAATTACTGATGAAGCAAGTGATGTTTGCAGGTAGGGCAGTGCCAGTGTGGGCAGGGGGAGCCTTTCCTTGCAGCCTCCACTGCTTCAGATATTCCCTCCAGGGAGCTGGGAAGGTGGAGCTGTGGAACTGGTAATCTCTGGTTTTGTACTCCCACTGTTGGGAATTAAGCTCAGCTCTAAAGCAGGACAGGGCTGGGGCCTCAGGCTGGGGATAAATCCCTGCACACCTCCTAAAAGCTCCTGTTCCCTCGGGTGTTGGGAGGAATGCCCAGCTGGAGGGCAGGTTGGGATGCTGGCTGGAAAGCATCCCAAGAGGTGTCTGCCTTCACCAGGAGTATCAGTCCCTCAAAAGAAGCTGCTTGGGATTCCAAAAGTTGCACTTAACGAATCTTACTGGATTTTAGCATCCCATATTTTTGGTTATTTTTCTTGGGGGATTGACAGAGCTGTGAGGTTTTGCAGGGTCTGTATTGAGGTTCAGTGACCCTTCCCCATGCAAAGGAAAAGGTTCCTTCATAAAAGTAAAGTACTACTTTCCAACATTTTCTCTAACTGATAACTTAAAATAGATCTACTTTTTACTTTGTAGAGCTGCTGCCTCTCCTTGTGTGCAAATCCAAACTACTGTAAAATACTGGGATTTAAGGCAAATAACGTCAATGTTCAATATTAAACAAAACCCCTTGTTGCTTTTGTTTCTGAGGGAATGAGGGAGGCCAGTAACCTTAGAAAATAAGAGTGAGAACAGACTCTTCTGTAATTAGAGCTTTGGGGGAGCTGGGACTCTTAATTGACAGAATGAATAGCATGGGAATTGCAGCAGCTTGGAAACCCAGGGGGACCATTCCATGGCTCTGGCTCGTGTCCAGGGCTGGCTGGGAGGCTGGGCCAGAGCAGGGGCTGTACCTGGCTCTGCCCTCCCTGACCTGAGCAGGGATCACAGCCACCAAAATCCCGCTGGGAACGTGGCAGCTGCCCAGAGGAGCTGCTGCTTCCCCTTCCCTGGGGCTGCTGAATCCCCTGCCAGAGCTGGGCTGAGCTGTTCATCCCACACCTGCAGGCAGGTGTGTCCCCTGGGCCACGGGAGAGAGGTCCACAGGGATCTGTGGGGGGTGGAGAGACATCTCTGCCCTGAATGTTAGAAGTTTTGAGGTTGTGGGGAAGGCCCAGTAATGCTACTTAGAAAAGAGGTGTAAAATTACTTGTCCAGAGCAGCTGCATTTCCATCCCTGGAAGTGTCCAAGGCCAGGTTGGACGGGGTTTGGAGCACCCTGGGCTGGTGGAAGGTGTCCCTGCCATGGCAGGGGGTGGGATGGGATGATCCTTAAGGTCCCTCCCAACCCAAACTGCTCTGGGATTCTGCTTGTGGCCACCTGATGTGGTTTCTGAGGGGACAGCGGCTCACCCACTGCACAAGAATTATTTCTTAAACTCCCTGCCCAGCTAAAAGTGTTCTATTTTCTGTCACTTCTTTCCTCTGTACTTCGTTAATCAGCTGCTCAGGGTTTAGGATCTGGCTTAGAGGAGGAAAAACTGACAGAGATTTATGTGCCTTACACGGATAAAATAAAACCTCATCCAAAAGTTATGTTCTTGACTGAATAACTAATTTTTTCTCACATCCTACCAATGATAGCAAGATGCCTCTGGAATTTAAAGATGTGCAGGGCTTAACAACATCTGAGTCAGAGATGTGGTAAGTTCTGAACTGAAGGGTGTGTTTCTTTGAGAACCCACTGATTAATAAGTGAGCCTTAAAGTCTCTTCCAGCCTTGGGCTACTTTTCACTCAAAATCTCTTTTCAGAATCAGTTGATTCTGAAATTGCTGAAGTTCTTACTCTGCAGTAACTTTTGCTTCTTGCAGCTGTTTATCTTGACCCAGTGTGAGGCCTTACTACATCGAAATAGCATTAAAATGCTGAAGAGTAAAAAAAGATGATGTCTGGTCCTACATACCTGGACAACAGCAGGGATTTGTCATCGTCTTGTGGGCCTGACTGGAGGTTAAAATGTACAGCTTTGTTATTTCAAGGGACTTGCTGCATCTTAGAAATGCTGGAGTTGGAGCCAAGAGGAGCTACTCGGTGGAGTTTATTTTTGGTAGTTTTTCTAATACACGAATCTGAATTGGAGATTTGGAACTCAAGTGGGGGTTGTTTTTCTCGAACGTGGCCAGTGCTGTGTTAGTACAAGACTAATACTTGTTTTTATGGTTCTTGGTGGGGGTTTGGCTGGTTTTTTAAGGGTATTCCCCCCCTGCAGTACCAGTTAATGGGGTGATACCGATGATGAAACTCCCCTTGTCACGTTCCCCCCCCCCCTTTTATTTCTTTTCTGCACATTTTTAGGAAGGAATTTTCCTCAAGACAATTGTAAAGCAGTTTAAAAACCTTGAAATCACAAGTTAATGGAGCAATTAAAGTTAGGCTATCCCAGCCTACTTGGAAAAGAAAATGGAATACTCAGAACTTTGGATTTCGTGCAGGTTGCTGGTGGGAGGAGAGGCTTCAGCTCTGCAAATTGCAGAGCTCGTGGGTCGGAATTAACTGCAGATCTTCCCAGTGTTGTCACTGGGCTCCCTTTTCACAGGCTGTGATAAGCAGAACAGTGAGTTCTGAGAGTTTAATCCTGGGGCAGGGAGGTGGAATAATCCACGTTTTCCCCTGGATCAGGCCAAACCAAGCCTTTGTGCCTGTGCACTGGGCTTTGCTCCTGGAAACACCTCCCTGGGAAGGAGCGGCTGTGGCAGGACTGCAGGGCAGGTGTGCTTAACCTGGGACAGGTGCCAGGCTGTAAGAGGGGACCAAAATAAAGGGAACTGGCCTCGAATTTGGGATCTCTGCTGCTGTTCTGCCAGGAGGAGTCTGCTGCCAGGGCACAGAACACGTTCTGGAGGGAAGCAGAACACGGATTGTTATGGAAGTAACTAAGCTCATTAGTGGCAAGGGAGGGCTTTGCTGTATTAACTGTGATGTTGTAATATCTCTGCCTAATTACCTCCTCTGCTAATTAGATTTAGAGCAATTAAAAGCTCTAAAGGCTTGTGAGAAGTTCTGTGAAGGGGGGTGTAGTTTCAGGTACAGGACCTGTGGAAGGAGCAGCTCGGTGGGCGTTCACCGGAGCCGGGGGCTGACTTGGAGAAACTTCCAATGAATTTTTGGAGGTGACGCCTGTCCTGGTGGTGGCTGTGTAACTCCTGGAGGATGTGGGTGTTCTGCAGAGCCTGGCAGCCATTTGGAGCTCAGCTCAGCAGCCCCAGGAGCTGTGCACACACAGTGCTCTCGTGCGGAGCCGCGACGTTCTCCTCGGTTTAAAATAAACCATTCTGATTGAAAGCATCTGCTTTTGCTTTCGCAGCACAAAAATGTTTTCCAAAATTCGAGTCTTCTCAAGTGTAAATCTTTGCAGTCTCCTGCAGAGATGTTTTTATCCAAAAGCCAGCAGTTTAATTTGCAAAAAATGTGTTGTGCTTAGAAACTATCAGGATGAAATCTCACTCGTGATCTTTCAGATTTTATCTTTAGCAAATGTTCTGCTGCTCTTTTGCTTTCCTTAAGGAGCTTTAAAATGCTAATTTTGGATTTCTGTCCTATCTTGAGTATAATATAAAGGTCAAACCTCAAAATAGGCGAGGAATTGGTTAAATCAGACTGGTTTAAAACAGTAATGCCAGTTTAGCAGCCAGGTCACTCTGAAGCTTTAGTGCTGGGAGAGTGGAGCTGAGCAGCTGAATGAAGGTCCCAGCTTGGGGGTTTGAATGCTCAGTAACAGAGCTGTAGCTCATTGGAAGAGACCAAATATTCCTCATGCTCTTTGCCAAGGGTAGGGACTCTGCTCATGGCGAGCAGGAGCCAGGATTGTGGCTGATGTTGTTAATTTAAGGACTTGTCATGTTGGGGAAGTCAGAAAGGGTCTTTCAAAACTGGCATTACTTGGGTTGTTTGCCTGGAGGGTCCCACTGAGCACATGCACAGACCATCTGGGTCATCAGCAAGCTGAGAGCATCTTTATTTCTGTGGTTCTGAACACTGATGTCTCCTCTCCCCTCCTTTGGGAGGGGGAGAGTCCAAACCCCTGCGTGGATGGTCCTGCAGCCTCTGGGGGATGCAGAGCTCTTCCCCAAGGCTCCCAAAGGCTGGGGGCTCTGCAGCTGAGCTGAAGCAGCAGCTCTGCAGCTTTAGTCCAGGAGTGCTGGTGATGTACAGGGAGGTTTTCCATACCCAGATGTGCTGCAGGCGAAATCCTGCGTGCTGAGGGGAGAGGAGGGAAGCTGTGGAGGAGCTGTTACAGCACAGGCTGAGCAGATGCTTTAAAACCAGAATAATTTGTGTTTGTGCATTGGCAGCACCTCTGTTGCTTGGGCACTTCTGTTTATTTTCCTACTGAAAGATTCAAATGAGGCGTTTGATGTTGAGTTTGGACCGGGGTTTTCTTAACAATTTATGTGTGTCATAGATATTTTTCTCTCTCACACATGTTCAGTGCCCTTCCCTGCTGAGGGGTGCAGGTTCTTCCCCTTAAAAGTTGCTGTTAAAATTGTGTGACCTGCCTGACTCTGAGTCTCCTGAGTGACTCCCCAGCTCACAGTGACTTTTTGGACTTTCCTCTGAAGGATCTGAGGAGTTCAAGGATAACACTCTTGGCACAGTTCCAGTCTGTGTGGGTGACACGTGACCAAGTTGGTTTAGCAGCACAATGAAGAGAAAGGGATGTTTTTGTGCTCCCTTTGCCACGGGTGAGCAGGGGGAGCTGAGGGGCAGCAGAGAGGGCAGAAGTTGCTGGAGGCTGTTCCAGAGCCAGAGTTGGAGGAACACCTGGATCTCAAGTCTAGGATTGAGCTGCTGGGTTGTTTAACTCCTGAAGCAGTCCAGGTTATTCCCTTTGGTTTTTGTTCTTTACAGACTTTATCTTTGCAATAGGAGTATTTTGGAAGCGAGCACTTCTCCTGCTGGAATAATCCCACTGTTGATGGGCAGCATAAGTGTTCTTTTCTTTGTCTTAGTGAAAGGCTCCATTATTAAGATAAGTATTTCCAAGTGAATGGGAAGCAGAACAGTTAAGCACTTCTCTGCTTTGAAGTAAGCTTAATAGAAGAAATCCTTAAGGAATGTCTTCCAGGAAAAACTCCTTGCTATTGAAGAACCAAATTTGGGACTTTGGGTTAGAGAGAAGTACTGCACTGTTACAGAGGGTTTTGCCTGTGTGGTGAAAACAGAAAAGAGCCCTCATGCTTCACTTCCCTTGTGTGGTTCTTCTGTCTCCACCTTCTGGAAGCTGAGAGCAAATAATTTCAAATCAGCTTTAGTGGGTTAATGACCTGGAAAGCAAATGTGTCACAAGCTGCGAGTTCTGACCCTGCTCAAAGGGCATGGCCGGGGGGTTGGTTCAGCTGTGCCAGAGCACTGAGTTTGGGGAGCAAATAATTGGGATGAAAATGCTCTTCAAGCCAAAGCTGTCAGGTTTTTTTAAATGGTCTCTGTGGAATGTGTCAAGTGAGGCAGGAGGTTCGAGTCACACAGTCCAGATGGGTTTGGGTGGGAAGGGACCTCAAGCCCACCCAGTGCCACAGGGACACCTTCCACCAGCCCAGGGTGCTCCAAGCCCCGTCCAACCTGGCCTGGGACACTCCCAGGGCTGGGGCAGCCACCACCTCTTCCCTGTGCATTCTCCTCCCTCCTCAGGTTGCAGCTGCTCCCTGGTGGTTGCCTGTGAAAGGAGCCAACTGGAAGCATCCCGAGGGTCCTGACTCCAGTATCTCCAGCAGGTAAGCCAAGAACAGCCATTCAGTGCTTGCAGAGACACCTGGAACTCCCACCAGGAATGGGGGTACAAGAGAGGGGGTTTATTTAGTTATCAGATTGCTGCTGCTTCTGGGGCTCTCTGCAATATTCCACGGTCATTTGGCCAGTCCTGTAGGAGGATTTCCGGAAGGTCCGTAAGGAGTTTGCACCCAAGGGAAGATTTGTACATCAGCAGTGAAATTGCAGATCCTTGGAGGTCAGAAATTTCAGTGCAGGTGTGCTGTTGGAGAGCAAGAGTAACTACTGGCTGCACACACACTCCAGGAGTCCACGGGGGTGTCCTCTTCCATAGGGGATTTGGAGCCTCTTTGTGGCAGCAGAAGACTGAAGAATTTTATGCTTTTTACTGTACTCCGACTTTATGGGCTAATTATTGTGGAAAATCAGTTGTGACTTTATCCAGAACCTCTAAATGCCTTGGAAGGCTGTACTTTTCCTCATTAGGGAGTGCTCTTACAGTCAGTGCCACGCTTTGCCTGCATGAACCCTGGCACCTGCTGATCCCTGTCTCTGTGCATCCCTTTCCCTTCTGGACTGGGATGAATTTTAGGCCTAGCAAATAAAATCACTGTCTTCATTGGGGACCTCTGACACCGCAACTGCTCCTCTCACTAGGCAGGTGTCAATGAAGCTGGAACTTCATCAACTAGTTAAAGTTTGTCACAGCAGTTCTGAAATGAAATCAGACTCTCTAGCCTAGATCTGGTGTTTTTGAGTCCTCTAAGGACAGGGCTGTGTTAGTGCACCATCATCTGATGGCTGAACTGCTCAGTAACGAGTCCGGTGTCTGATCTCCAAGGGCAAGGGAAGAATTATCTGAGGCAAAAATAGAGATAATAGCTGGAGGCATTGTTGGGGGGAGCCAGGAATTGAGGTCAGAGCCAGCAGACAGGAGCTGGAAACCTGCCATGGAAATCTAGTCTTGGGCAAGTGTGGTGCAATCCTGGCCTGGCACAGCCCCTGTGAGCTTGCACGTGGAAGTGGCCTCATGGATTAACAGGGGTACTCTGGCTCCTCAAACAGGGCATGGGGGGAGAAGTTAACAGCAAGTCCTGTCCCCTGGAGCAGCACCCTCAGTTCTGGAAGTGTCTCAGGCTATCAGAGGCTTGCACGGGGAGGATCCTCCTGCAGGTGGCTTTAACTGCACAGCATGATGAGACAAACAGGAGTTTGTTATTTTCTCTTCCTTGTTTTTCTCTCTTTCTGCCTTCCCTTAAGTAGTTCCTTTCCTGTCAGAGCCCTCTGGTGCCTCGTGCAGCTGTCCCCGAGCTGTGACTTTGTCACCCCCGTGTGCCCACGGTGAGTGCTGTGCCATGCAGCTCTGCCAGCCCAGCTCTCCTGAGCAGCTTGTCCTGTTCCTTTTGTGTCCCAGGATGGATCACCCAGTTCTCCACGTGTCCTGGAACGATGCTGCGGCTTTCTGCACGTGGGCAGGGAAGCGGTTACCCACGGAGGCAGAGTGGGAGTACAGCTGTCGAGGGGGCCTGGAAAACAGGTACCTGTCATGGTGTGTCCCTGAGCTGTTCTGAAATGGGGCTTTTCTGCTTAAAGAAGAGTTCTGGGGGGTTTTATTACCCTCAGGGTCTCTTCCTTGTGCAGTGATGCACAGAGGTGAGAAATATCCCAGTCACAGGTATGGGTTGGGTGGAGGATGGACCGAGAGCAGCCCTGGGGGGAAGGAATTTGTAGGTTTGTGGATAAGAAGCTCGATAGGGCTCAGCAAAGTGCTGAGTCACAGCCCAAAAACCCTCCATGTGCTGGAGGGTTCTTCTTCTGGAATTACAGCAAGGGCAGCAGGAGAGGGGGGGATCCTGCTCCTCTGTTCAGGGGAGACTCCCCTGCAGCCTCCAGCTCTGGGGCCCAGCACAGCAGGGACAGGGAGGCCAGAGGAGGCCCCGGAGCTGCTCCAGGGCTGGATCCCTCTGCTCTGGAGCCAGGCTGGGACAGCTGGGGGGGTTCCCCTGGAGAAGAGAAGGATCCAGGGAGACCTGAGAGCTCCTTGCAGAGCCTGAAGGGGCTCCAGGAGAGCTGGAGAGGGACTGGGGACAAGGCATAGAGGGACAGGACACAGGGAATGGCTTCCCACTGCCAGAGGGCAGGGACAGATGGGATAATGGGAAGTAATGGTGCCCAGAGAAGCTGTGGCTGCCCCTGGATCCCTGGAAGTGTCCAAGGCCAGGCTGGACAGGGCTTGGAGCACCCTGGGCTGGTGGAAGGTGTCCCTGCCCATGGCAGGGGGTGGGATTAAATGAGATTTAAGGTCCCTTCCAACCCAAACCGTTCTGGGATTCTGTGATCTACAGTTCTATTTCCCAGTGTTTACAGCTGCTCTGTGTCCCTGCAGGCTGTTCCCATGGGGTAACAAGCTGAAGCCCAAGGGCCAGCACTTCGCCAACATCTGGCAGGGGGAGTTCCCGTCCAACAACACTGCTGAGGATGGGTACAAGGGCACTGCACCTGTAAGTGTCTCACAGACTGTTCAGCACCTGCAAACGAGCCCCATCTTCCTCAGGGGAAGCTCTGTGTCCCACAGCATGAGCCGTGGCTGTTCCACCCCTGCACTCTTTCCCTTTAGACTTTGAGTTACTCTGTATTTCACTGCAGGCTTGAGCATCACCAAGGGACACTGTCACAGGCTAATTGAAAAGTAAAGATCACTTTCATTTTAACTTCTAGTTCCTCTCAAACTGACCTCTTTTCCCCCTTTTCACTCAGTTTGCAGGCAGAAGCTGAAATACTTTCTGCCTGAACTTCTGGCATGACAGTTTTGTGAACTCAAAAGTCACGCAACGGTTTGAAAGAAATTAAACTTCCTTTCTGGGAGAGGTTTAGGCTGTCTGGTAAACAAACAGAGTGGAATTTTAAAGGCAGTAAGTCCAAAAGTTTCCTCAGCATGGAAGTCTGCTGAGGAAGAGGATGAGTAGGCAGCCACCCTGCTTTCCTTTGGTGGGAAGGGGAAGCTGGAAGGTGGGGTCAGGTCACTGATGCCATGCCCAGGTCTGACTGCTGGTCAAACAGTGCTTCCCTGGAGAGGGTCAGTGCCCAAAACCCCCAGAAGATGCTGTGTGTCACAGAGGAACAGTGGTGTGAGGACACATTTCAATGGAATATGTACAAGTGCTATAGTCCTGCCCTGCTGATTTGGTGCTGCTGCTGAGGCAGGAGCCCCTCAGAATGCACCTTCAGCAGCCTGGTGTGAGGATTAAAACCCTTATTCCACGTTGAGTGGTCCCAGAACTGCCCCTGTGCTCCGTGCCCTGCAGGTCACTGCCTTCCCTCCCAATGGCTACGGGCTGTACAACATGGTGGGCAACGCCTGGGAGTGGACATCGGACTGGTGGGCTGTCCAGCACTCCCCACGAGAAGTTCACAACCCTGTAAGTGTTCCACTGGCATCCTGTGAAGCGCAGAATTCCCTCGTGGGATGGGTTTGAAAACCTGTTCTGTTCCTCTGCTGTGCTCTGGGGGGTGGGGAGGTGTCACCACCACAGCTCATCCAGGCTGGAATTACAGCGCTCTAGTGCAGTGTTCTTGTTGGGTTGGGAATTCTTTGTTGTTTGTCCACATCTGATCAGCTGTTGAAATGTCCAAACTGGCACCACATCACATAAACCAAGGATTTCTGGAATTAATTCTTTAAAGAAAGGAAGGGGTTTAGTTCATTTGTGTTCTACCAGCTGTTCTACTTTCACTCTCGCCAGGTGGAGAACAAACCATGAGTTGTCTCCGTGGCTGAGGTGTGTGGGGAGAAGCTGCTTACCATGCTCTGAGCACTCAGTCTTTGGTTTCCTTTGTGGGAGGCACACAGAAGGCCCTGCAGGCTGAGCTTGGATTTCAGTTTGATTTAAACTAGGCAGGACTGGTCTCTAATTGCTGCTGGTCACCAGTCCTAGTGGCTGAAGAGCCTCCTTTTCCCTTGGGACCGTGTGTGCACAATTCCAGCCTTCCTTGTGACCAATCCCCCCAAACCCCAAAGCAGCTTTGAAGATTTTGGGTGTTAGACTGAATATGTTAAAGAACTTTGCCTGAGCTCTGACCCTCTGGAAGAACTCTGAGTCTCTTCAGTGGAGAGAACACCTCCTATATTTAGGTTACACTGCCTTGTGCTCTGCAGAGACTGAGGGGATGGGCTCTGATAGATCTGGTGCTCATCAGTTCTGGTGTCTCAGAAGATTCTGCAGCCTGACTATTTTGGGACACCTTTTCACAGCAGGAGATTCAGTTTTCTTACCCATTTAGTCAGAAAACCCTTTGGAATTCACTTTGAAGTGCTCTGCCTCAGACACTCGATTTTGACAATTACTTTGCAAGTGAAAAAACTCTGAGAGCATCATTGTTAACACCCAGTTTTTAAATACTTTCTGAAGTGTCTGCACAGTCTTGTGGTGAATTTAAAAAGCTGAGCAAACTCAGAGATGATTAAGTTTAACAGAGCAAAATTCACACAGGACTTGTTGCCCAATTTCACCTTAATCCAGCACCAAAGCATGGCTGCATTGACATTATAAACACTGAAGAGTCTCACTTAAAGAAGCACTTGTGATTATGCAATCAGACCAGAATGTGGCTGTTCCAGCATTATGCTACAGAACAAACTTGCTCATATATATATATATATATATATATATTTAAATCTGGGATCAAAGTCCCCGCAGCTCCGGCTCTTTCCACAGGACAAGAAATGTCCCTCCCCTTCAGTACCAGCTGGTGACCTCCCCGGGTCATGCCATGAAACAGTATTGTTTGATAGAAGAGATCAGCTTGTTTTAATCAAATGTGACCTCAGTTGCTGTGCTGTGATTAGTGTGTGTGGGGAAGCACAACCAGGGCAGTTTCCCGTCACCTCCAAGAGAGATAATGTGTGTGAGCAAATATTAACCTTGCAATAATCGTGGTGTTGAGTGGTTTTCTGCTCTGCAGAGAGCCCTGCCAGTTTTATGATCAGCTCTTTGCTTTCACTGGTTTTTAAAGGGTTGTTTATCACAAGAATAATGTCTTGTAATAGAACGGATTAATGGAGGGCACTACATGAGATTCCTGGAGGTGGTGAGGTGTTTCAGTGCTTTAATCCTCCTTCAGAGGCTGAGGGGTCAACTGAACTTGGGTGTTGTTATCAAATAACCTTTGATGCTCAATTTTTGCCTGGTGGGAGGTATTTGTAATTATTAAAAAGAGCTTATGCACTTACCCTGGCCTTTGGTTCACGGGCTGCTTCAGTGCAGGTCATCCCTTTGTAATTACTGAAACATGAGAGACTTGGGGCTGGACAACAAACCTTCTAACCCTAAATAAACATGTTATTTAGGGTTATTTGGTTTGTGGCAGTGTCTTTGGAGGCAGTAGCCCAGATTGCTGCTCATCCTGTGCATTGCTGTGTGTGAGGGGAAATCCTGCTCCACAGCCCCATTGTTCTGCTTTTTCTTGTTCTGGTGTCACTTTTTTTTTTTTTTTTTAGGTCAGTTTTCTCCTGGCTTCCCTTAAAATGAGATTAACAGGCTGGGGGCTGATTGTGCTGGTCAGTGGCTTATCTCAGGGTGAGGACTGTGCACCCACGTGCAGGAGCTGTGAGGGCAATTTCCAGAGGCCTTGGAACAGGAGTAAGGGCTGTCCCACCTGGGCTGGGGACCCAGCGGATGCTGCTCGGGGTGTGGGTTTCCTTCAGTGTTTGGAGGGTATTAAATGTGGAAATAGGCCAATTTATTTTTCACATATGTAAATGTTGGCAATGAACATGAAGCTGCTGCAGTCTGTGTGGTGGACTTTCATGTGGAGTTCTCAAACTCAGTGAGTGCAGGCAGCAGCTTCTGTAGTACCAGCATCAACCTTTGGGGTTTTCTGTCAGTCCCTGTGACTTTTATTCAGTGTTACAAATGCTCCTCTTGTGTGGATTCTTCTAGAAACTCACCTCTGGTCATGCAGACCTGGGAGGGAGACAACAGCACCCCTTGAGACAGGGTAGGAACCAGAGTGGTCACTGAGAGAGGCTGGGGGGGGTTTCCTTCCAGTGAAATCCCCTCTTTGGGAGCCTCAGGGGTTTTACAGAACAAGGCACTCCCGGGCAGCAGCTCCAGTATTCAGTGTTGGCAGCAGTGCAGGGAGCACAGTCCTGTCACCTGCGAGTCCTGCACAGCAGAATGGCTGGAAGCTTTCTGCTGAAATTTGTTGGCTTGGAATGTTTATCCTGATCCATGGCCCTGTTCCCAAGCTGTTCTCCCTTGAGCACTGACCAGTGTCCTCCCTCCCCAGACAGGGCCGTCCTCGGGCACGGACAGAGTGAAGAAGGGAGGATCCTACATGTGCCACAAGGTAACGTGGGGTTTGCATGCTGCTCTTTCCTCTGACAGCACTGGAGCGTGAAATGATCCTCTGACAGAGACCCCTGGCAGCCTGGATGCTTGGGAAGGGATTTCATGGAAAATAGGAGGACCCAACACCTGATCTTCCCAAGGACTTCTTTTTGGTTAGCCTGGAATTCAAACAATGAGTTGTTTTATCCAGTATGGTTTTTAGATGCAGAAGTTAAAGCTGATGCAGCCTCTGGTGCTGTTCTCATTACAGAGCTGGAGTGGTACCTGTCAGAGCAGAAAGTGTGGATGTGACTTTGTTTTTTCAGTTTTACCATGACTCTTGATCCAGAAAGGACACAGAGCTCTGAGCGACCTGGGCTGGTGGAAGGTGTCCCTGCCCATGGCAGGGGGTGGCACTGGATGGGCTTTAAGGTCCTTCCAACCCAAACCATTCTATAATTCTCTCGTTTTCTGGTGTCAGGTGCTTGCAGGAAGCTGGCTGGGAGATGAATGTTCCAGCTGAGTTGATGGCACACTTGAAAATCCTTCAGAACAGCCTGGATGTCACTCCAGAGCAAAGGCTGTTCATGACACAGAATCATGTTTTAAACTCTGTTCATGCACTGCTTAAAAAACCTCATTGTAGATCTCCTGTTTCATTAAAGCTGTCCTGCTCTTCTTCCCTTGCAAAGCCTTGCAGCTGGCAAATCACCCTCATAATTAGATTAAATTTTCTACAGTGAGATCCCATTTTCTACACTGATTTCCTTCTTAGGTGAAATCAATGTCAGATGTTAATTAGCAGTTTTGATTAAATTAACACTGGAATAGGCTCTTTAGTGATGAATAACGTGACCCATTTTCGAGGTTTGTGAAGATTCTAGCCTGCCCTAGTCTTTTTTGTAGGTGATAAAACTAGGCTGTGTTTCAAGACAAAAAAGCCACTGAATGCTGTTAGTACAAGGGCTCTTTATGAGGTGCCTACAATCTATTCAGACTGATCTTTCTGTGCTGTTGCTCTTCTCCCTCTCAGAGCTGACAGAGGCTAAAGTTGCACCTTTGTACATTCCTTTCCTGAGTCTGGTTTGGGCCTGACCCCAAGCAGCTGCACCAGCCTGAATCCAAGTGGTGGCTTTTGGCAGAGGGGAGGACAGGGGCAAAAACCTGAGCCAGATCTTCTGAAGTAACAGAAAAATGGGGCAGGATTTGGATGGATTGTTCAAACTGCTACCCCAGTGCTTAATTAGTGCAATTAGCAGGGTTAGTGCCCTTCCTCCCATGCCACGGTGGGGAGCTGCTGCTGGGCAGCCTCACTTCATGTGCCAAACCACTCACCCTGCTGATAATTTGATTATCCTAGGCATTAGAAAGATCCCTGGAGTGCCAGCTGTAGGAATACTGGAGTTTGCCTCCTGTTATCCATTTCTCTTTGTTGCATCAGGGAAGTGTTTTCAGGGAAGTGCCAGTACCTGTCCATTTGCAGTCAGGTGTCAGTGCATGGTGCACAGCTCGGGGCTCTGAGCTGCTCTCTCCTCCTCTGAGGGGAAGCAGAATGGTTGTTGCAGCGTTTTCCCTGACAGGATATATAACTGGTTGACATTTTATTGGGCACTTTTCCATTCACACTGTATTTTTTTGTCTCAGCTGGTCAGTAGGATTCCCTTATTTCCAAGGCAGTGATTCCCATCCCTATCAGCTCCTCGATCTGTCCCACGGTGATTGCAGTGCTCTGCTGTAGTAACGCAACTGATCTATTAACCCAGCAAACCCGGGGAAGCCCCAGCTGTGTGTGATGCTCACTGTCCCTTGCCCTGCAGTCCCACTGCTACAGGTACCGCTGTGCAGCCCGGAGCCAGAACACCCCCGACAGCTCCGCGTCCAACCTGGGCTTCCGCTGCGCCTCCGACACCCCCCCAGAGCCACAGTGACCTCCTGGCATTCCAGGGGCTCAGGAACGGCTGGATTGCACCCAGGGAACCAGGGATGACGGCGGTGTCACGTGCTGATGGCACAGAACAGAAACATCTACTGCCCAAAGTTCCTGCCGGGGGGAGGAAAATGCAACACTACTCAGCGTTGCTTGGAGAAGCTTCGTGTTCGTGGGGACCTGGCCTGGACTCAGATGCTGACCAAACTCAGCAGCTGGTTTTGGCAAGAGTGTTTTGGGTTCAACTGGAACAAAACTGTTTTCAAAGGCTACTTGATACAGGTTGGGAAAGACCCCCAAGACCAGAGTCCAACCTGTGACCAATCCCCACCTCGTCACCCAGACCAGCTCCTCTAGCAAAGATCTTTCCTAATTACTTTTATTTATGTAGAGTTTGAGTTTCTGCCCTCACATGCAATAAACAGGGACTTTATAAAGTTCTAGGCAGCTTTAAAAGAAATTTGAGGCAGTTCAGAAATTCCAGGCAGCTTTAAAAGCCAGTGAAGGGGTCAAGAGTGAGGCCTGGGAGATGACACCTCTCCCCAGGGGCAGCTCCCACAGCCCTTGGTTGCATTCCTGTGCAGTGAAAACTGGGTCAGAAATGGGCTTTTCTGGTGAGATTTGCTGCTCTTTAGGAAGTGCCTTCTGCAGCTGGGGGGTGATGATCCTCAGGGTGATGATGATTAGCAATCTTGTACATGTTTCAATAAAATGTCAGGCATTTGTTTATGCTGAGGACTCTTATTGGTGGAAAAGCAGCCATTTCCTTTGAATGTCTTGGGCACAGGGAGCTTGTTTTGGGGACTTGGGAATTGCAGAACTGACCTCATTAGAAACTGAATCTCCTGAATGCTTCCACTTGAACAGAAGTCACAGAAGTGAAAAGATGGCAGATGGAACTGTGAGCCCCGAGGCCTCACAGGGTAAATTTTGAACCTGTTTGTTGGGGAAGACAAACAAAAAGACAACAACAAACAAAATAAAAAGCCAAACAAAAACCAACCCAAACAAACCAAAACAAGCAAACAAAAAACCAACCCAACCACTGAAAAGGAGAGGAATTTTACCCAGGAAAAAGGGAAATGGGAATAATTTAAAGCCACCTCGTTTTGGGATCCGAGTGTAGCGGTGGATTAACAAAAACCTTTGCACTAGTGTTGGTCCTTGCCAGCGTTGTCTGTTCTGTAGCAAACTGGGTTTGGGTTTAACCCCACCTGGGTCAGTGCAAATCCATCACTTCCCGCTCCTTCTCCGCTTGTTTATGTTGAAAGGAAGACCCAGGAGAGCATCTGGGGAACCCTTCAACAAGCACCAGCCTCCAGGGGGGCTCCAGGTAAGTCCAGCAAGCAGAAAAATCTCTTCCAGAACACACCATGGCTGGGCACAATATTGAAATATGGATCATTGTTACTGCCCTCTGAGAGCAGGAAGGAGGAGGGAGGATTAGAGGGAGCTCAGAGGCTTTTGAGCTGCTTGGATTCCTTGGGGAAGAGCACAGAGCTGTGAGGGGCAGATTGGGACTGTGAAGCTGAAGGAACCCAAAGGAAAAAGTGAATAGAAATTCAGCAGATGCAACAAAAGGTCTTAATTGTTTTCTGGTTTCATGTTGGGGAATTTTTCTGGTAGGATTTTGGTCTGCTCCCCAGGCAGCTGCAGTGCCAAGGCAGGGCAAGGCATAATGGGAAAAGGCCAGCATGGTTTAGGACTCAGTAACGACGTATTATTTTGGTTTTGCAAGGCCTTTAGCGTGGCTGTTTTGAACAGTACAGCACTGTTGCTGTTGGTGTGTGCTGTGGAAGTTGGTTCTGACCAGATAACTGCTATCAGATCACTGGCAGCAGCTGCAGCAGCTGACGGGGTAGGATTGCAGGGACAGGGCTCAGCAGAGTTCTCTGGTGGAAGGCTGGTGATCAAGGGCTAGATATTGCTGAAGGGGGTGTGTTTCTTTTTTAATTTACACTTCCTTAACTACTCAGGATCACGCCAAGTGCGTATCCATAACAGGAAGGTAACAAACCGTGCCCTCAGCCTGATCACCAGCAGTGCAGATGCTGTAAAACTCATCCTGAAACCCTTCCCAGGAGGGGAAGAGGAAGCAGATTGGATCATCTGCTCCCAGCTCCGTGCTCTCAAAGTGCATGGGTGGCTGGCAATAGACACCAAGTTAGATTTTGTTTAGCAAACAGCAAAAGAATAGCAGCAAATTGTCCTCTGTCCCTTGTCAGCGTCAGGTTAATCACAGAATGGTTTGAGGTGGAAGGAACTTAAAGCTCATCTTGTTCCAACCCCCTTTCCCAGGGCAGGAAACCTTCCTCTAGACCAGGTTGCTACAAGCCCTGTCCTTGGATTAATTAATCTGATCATATGTCAATTGGAAAGTAGATCTCCAAATGAATGACTATTGAAATACTGATAATCATTACTGCACCTGGAGAGGGTAACACAGCTCCCAGTTCTGAGCTGGTGGACTGGACTCCTTGTGAAAGCACACTCCGAGCTGGAAGTGGCAGCTCAGTCTTTCAGAGGCACCAATCTTTCAGCTCCAAATCAAAGTTGTCTTCAATTTATTAAAAAAAAAAAAAAAAAAAAAAAAAAAAGAAGCTACTGCTGGCCTGCAGATGCACTTTTGTATTTCTACACTCAGTCAATTGTCAGGCTCATCCTGCAGGGCCTGGATTTGCTCCCTGGGTACTGACAGTGCAGGGCAGTAACAGGGATGTGCTGCTTGCTGTTACTGCAGAGATCTGACCACAGGAGCCTCAGGGCTGATGTGGTTAGAAAAGATGGGATGTTCAGCTCCTTGGAGCCTGCCCTACTTCCACAGGGGCTAAATGGGAATGGAACAGCCAGTCACTCACCATCCAATGCTGGTATGCAGCTACGTGGGGCTGGAGGTGGGAGAGGGGGACACAAAGAATAATTAGTTATGTTTAGTGCAACAAAAAAATGTACAGCAAGTAATTTCAAAAC
Source organism: Empidonax traillii (assembly GCF_003031625.1). Classification (NCBI taxonomy): domain Eukaryota; kingdom Metazoa; phylum Chordata; class Aves; order Passeriformes; family Tyrannidae; genus Empidonax; species Empidonax traillii. The sequence goes on from NW_020956942.1 coordinate 34,992, forward strand.
AATGATTTGATGGGTTTTAAGAAACCTAATGCCTTTATTGCAAATGTCAGAGTTCCCTGGTGCCATTTTCTTGTGCAGTTTTCAGTGGCTTTTCTTGCTGTTATCACACGTCCTTTCCATGTACAAGTGTTAAAGGTACAAATTCTTTCTGAAAGATTTTCTCAAAGTGAGAGCTGCTTGAATAGACACCAATCTGTCAGAGGAAGTCAAGGCAAAACCACGAGGCCTGGCTTAGTAACTGATTTTGGACCATCCTGAAGCTCCAATAATCCCTTGTATCGTCCACCTTGAAAAGTCTCCGGGTTGTTGCATGAAATTATTCTCAAAGCCTTCTCTTTCAGCTGCTACTCAAACCCACACGAGCTTCCTTGTTGGAACACAGAGTTTTATTTAGCAGCAATTTAACTATTGGAGAAAACCCGATCTTTTAGGCAAGCCTGAGGCTGAAAGGCTACGGAGAACTGTCTGGTGTGGAGAAGAGGGAGCTGTCCCAAGGTAAGAAGGAAGCACACATGGGGGCACCGCAGTAGCAGGGCTTTCTCAGTCTGTTATCCTCCTCCAAAGGTTTGTGTTCTCCGCTGCTTCCCGATGAATTATGGAACCTCCCAGAGTAATCGTAGCACAGCTCCTCCCCAGCAGGAATGTCCCTGGCTGCAAACAGCGCCAGCCTGGGCACCGTGGAGTCCACCCGCACGGGCACCATGAAGAGGTTGGGCTCGCAGGAGTGGTTCAGGAACCTGCCCACGTTCCCCACGCGCGTGGGGTCCACGAAGGTCTCCAGGACGCGCCCGTCGTGCAGGTGCTCCCTCAGTGCCATGATGTAGTTGGAGTCCTGGGGGCCCTGGGCCCGGATCCTCCTCCGAGCCTCGGCGGGGCCCAGCACCTCCCCGGCGTACTCGCAGACGAAGCTGCCCCGCGGGACGGGCTGCAGAGCACGGACCCCCCAGCCCTTCCTGGGGGTGAGGAACACCTGCAGGGGCAGCCGCAGCCCCCGCTGCACCAGCCTGTTCTGGCACGACTCACCGCACTCACACAGGGCGTTGCACTCAAACACGGGCCGGGCAAAGCCCTCCTGCTCTGCCCCCAGCAGGCACGGCCCGCTGTAGTTGTCCCCACGGCGCAGGCACGGGCACTCGGCGGCCACGCAGGAGCTGCTCCGGCACGAACAGCCCGCGAGGGTGATCTCGGTGGGGTCGATCTCCCCGTCTGCCCCGGCCACGCTGTCCGGGCTGTACTGCAGAAAGAGCGACACTCAGAGCCTCGGCATCATCATCATCATCATCATCACTAGTGCTGGAAACCACAACCTGCAAAGAGCCTGTGCCTGGCAGAGAGTGGGCTCTGCGCTGAAACCATCAACACTTCACTTCCCTGGGAGCTAAACCATCAACGCTTCACTTCCCTGTAAACTTCCCGACTCCAAGCCTCACCTTCTCGAAAATGTTTTAAAGGTTGCAAATCCTTTATTCCCTGTGGACTAAAAAAAGAATCAACAGTCTGTCAGTGCCTGAATCCTCAAAATAAGTCTCTCAGCCAGAAAAAAAAACAAACAACGCTTAGCAGAAAAAAACATGTCAGGTAATTAGGTCTAGGCTACTCTATATGATTTTTATTGATAAAAATATCAAATGTATTTATTTATAAATATAGATAATATTTATACACAATATTTATAGATTTAATTATTTACAGAATTACCGAAGTATTATTCATTTCCTCCCCTTTCAAAACAACGACTACTTAGAGGGTTAGTTTATACCTATTCTAAGCCACAGAATTTCAAATATCCATTTATGTGAAAACGGAAGATACTTTCAATTTCTCTCTTCAAATTGTTACATTCAAATTTCCTCTTAATTCCGCTAGAAAATCAGGTTCTGTAGTTACACCGATGCCCCCAGCAGGTGACTGGCTACAGAACCCAGACTGCTGAGAAATAAAACCTGACAGACTTGGCCAAATTTGAAAGCCAAGATATAACCACAGCTACGTGTGTATTCTTCCTTCCTTCTCTGCCTTCGGCGTGCAAAGCTTTATTCAGCAGCCTGGGGGACGCGCTATCGCTAAATGTGACATTTCACAGCAGGTCGTGTTCCGGGCGTTGTGAAACATGGCGCTGATTTCCCAAGTTTGGTTTGTTTTTCCCCATAAACATCAGATTCCCACTCGCTTGGCTTTACTCACAGCTCAGTTTAACAGTGCGTGGCCCGTCTGATGTTGCATTGCCACGGCCTCTCCTAGCGAGGGTTAGGGGAGATTTTAGGAAGGAATTGCTGTGAGGGGGGCGAGGCCCCGGCGCGGGTTGCCCAGAGGAGCCGTGGCTGCTCCACAGCCGGCGGTGCCGCGGGCCGGGCTGGAGCCCGAGGGTGTCCCTGTCCCCCCCCCCGTGTCCCGGTGGGTACCTGGAAGCCCGGCGGGTGTCCCTGTCCCCCCCCGTGTCCCGGTGGGTACCTGGAAGCCCGGCGGGTGTCCCTGTCCCCCCCCGTGTCCCGGTGGGTACCTGGAAGCCCGGCGGGCTCTCCCCGGGCGGCCACACCGGCACCGCCACGGGCTCGCTGCCGCCGCTCAGCTCCGCCATGGCCCGCCCCGCCCCCTCCCATTGGCTGCGCCCGCCCGCGGCCGCTCGCTGATTGGGCGGCGGGGGTGATTGACAGCGCCGCGAGGGCGGCCGCCATGTTGTGGCGCTGCCCCTCAGCGGGGCGGAACTGTGAGGGGAGACCCGCCCCGTCCCGCCCCGCCCGCCAGGCGGGATCCCACAGAGTCCCGCACCCCGCCGATGGTCCCACAGAGTCCCGCACCCATCCAGTGGCCCCGGTCCTCACTGCACGGCCCTACATAACCCCACATAGCCCCGCGTGGCCCTACATAGCCCCGCATAGCCCCGGGGAACGCTGTTAGCCAGGCCTGCGGGGCAGTGCTGCTGCAGGACCCTGCCCCTCCGGGCACCGCGCTGGGCTGTGCGTGAAGTGTTTCCACCAGTTGTTACTTGCAAAGCACTGAGTTGTTTTAATTCTTCACGTGGCTGTGAAGCCCTGCGTGTTTTGGAGGTACTTGGGGTTGGTTTCGGTTCTTTTTTGGGTTCGTTTTTAGTGAGTTCAGGTGTCCTCCCGCTCTGGGGGACGGGGCAACCCCAGCAGGTGCTGTGCCCGCAGGAACGGAGCCCAGCCCGGCCTTCCCTGGGCTGCTTTGGCAGGACATAATTCCCTGGATAAAGGGAACCCAGTCCTGCCTTGGAATCACAGACTGGTTTGGGTTGGAAGGACCTTAAAGCCCACCCAGTGCCACCCCTGCCACGGGCACGGACACCTTCCACCAGCCCAGGGTGCTCCAAGCCCCGTCCAACCTGGCCTTGGACACTTCCAGGGATCCAGGGGCAGCCACAGCTTCTCTGGGCAAACCTGTGCCAGGGCCTGCCCACCCTCACAGCCAACAATTCCTTCCCGATATCTAACCCAAACCTTCTATCTCTGAGCTACAAACTCAGCTGTGTCTTGGAAAAGCAAAGCCAGGCTTGTGTGTCCTTCACACGCTGGTGGTTCCATTAGCTTTTCTACTCACCCCCTGGATCAGTTGTTTTGGAGGTTGAGGAAGCTCTTACCATCATTTCACCTCCTTTTGCCCTTTGTGTGAACCGTGTGTCTTCCTTCTGAAATCAATTATCACACCCACAAATAAGCTCCTCAGACTTGGGAGTCAGAAGCCCCTCCAACAAGGTGTCACTCGTGTCTCCTTTTCCCCCATGGTGGTCACTGATGTGACTTTTCTGATCCCTCTTTCTGCAGCATCCAGGGAATGAAAAGAGTCATCACCTGTTGTGCGCTCTTCCACCTGCCTGGGAAGAGGAGTTGAGCAGCACCAGGAGAGGTGCAGGTGAGATTGGACCGTGAAATCTGTGTTCCTGGGGGGTAATGGGGATAGCAGCACTGGTGGGAAGATCATGGATGGGTTATTTACTGCACTTAGGCTGTAAGGAAAGGGAAGAGGCATCTCTGGAGGTATCAGTTCCTCCCAGTATCTGGTCAGTATAATTTGGGGGAAGACTTTAATCCATTTAAACCTCAGATTAGTGCATGCTGCTGTATACCCAGAGCATCAGTGTCTCAGAACTGAATGAGATGCACCTGGTGCAAGGGTTTAAACACACACAGCTGTGTCTTGTTCCTTCTGGTGCCTCCAAGCCCTGCCTGCTTGGGGTTGGTGCTCTCATCCTGTGAGCTCTTCCCTGTGTGGGGAAGGTGGCAGAGCAGCTTTGGGAGATGCTGAAATGGTGAGTGATTGGAGATATTAAAATGTACTTTAGTTTTGGGCTTTCTGTTATTACTGAGTTGACCTTTAGATCAAGACCTGTGTAATTTGGCTGCTAATCCGATAATGCCAGATGGAATTCTCGTCCGTTTTGAAATGATTGAAGTAATGAGTCAGTGCTCTGTAGTAAAAGACACAGATTGCTTGTATGTACAGGGGATGAGGTTTGGAAATCTGCAAAAGGTCACGGAAAATCCTGTGTTTTCCTCCTCCTTGCCCCACCCAGGGCTTCTATGATGTTGAACTGTGAATGGGCTGAACTGCTGAGATGTCCAGGTTGGGTGAAAGCTCATTTTCACTTGTTATGTAAAATTGTGGAAGGAAAGCTTAAAATGGAGCTGAAAGAGTCAACTGGAGGTGAACTTTGTGATGCTGAACTGAGGCACCTGCTGCAGCTGGAATTTCTTGGGCACCACATTTTGCTGCCTGGGATGAGACTGCGAATCGTTTTTGTTACCTTGCATGCACTAGGCTCTTGGATTTCCTTATATCCCTCTGCTAACTGAAATGTGGGCGGTTAAGTGTGCCTGAACTGTAAGCTGTGTCTTCCTCTCCCTTTACGGGGTTTTGGAGGCTGGGGCAGTGTGTGGTACCGAGGTGCTGGAGCTCAGGGGGCTTTGGGACACTCTCAGGGCCTGAGATTCCACAGCCTCCCAGGGTCCTGGTTCCAGGGCTTTGCCAGCCTCCCAGGGAGAATAATCAGAAGCCTTCTGCTAAAATAGCCTGTTTGAGGGATCCCTTTGGCTTCCTGGTTTCTTGTGAAGGTATCCTTTCAAGTATTTGATATTATGTCGCACATGGGTTGTGCTACTTTGTTCTGAATAGCCTATTCAGATAGTTTTCAGATATTTAGACTTGCTCTTTTACATTAAAAGGAAGCACATCTCCTGTGTGAGACACTGGAGATGCCTCTTGAAGTGCTTCTTACATCGTGGCATTGAGTGCAGGCATTCCAAAGGGGCTTTAGTCTGTCGTTCCCTGGTTCAGAGTTTTATCCATGCCCTCTTTAGGTTGTGTCTGTAGTTAATCTTAGATCCTTTTTTAAAATTCCCTTATTTAGAGACTCTTCACTTTGTGCTGTTCCTGTTCTGGCTGGACACAGGTTTGACTTTTCCTTTGATTTGACCTTCATTTTTGGATAATCATCCCCATCAGGTTGGTAGGCAGGTCCTCTGTATCCTTCTGCCTATCCATGGTGTGTCAATTAGAATATTGATTTGCAGGGAGTGAAGTGTAAAAAGCCAGTGCCCCGTGAAGTGCAGTAGAGGGACAATGCTGGACAAGTTAGGACTGATGTTTGCACACCCAGGGGGTGCTGGCTGGGTGGGTAAGGGAGAACCTGCACGTCCTGGTAGGGTTTTGTTCACCTGAGTTCATGGCTGGCTGCAGCTCCCCTGCCTGCCTCAGCACTCTGCCATTGAAATGGGGAGCCCAAACACAGATATTTTTCTATTTCCCGCTTTGGAACCATTCTCGGAGCAGTCTGGGGTTATTTTGCTTGTACTGCAGTGCTAGTCACAAACATCTGATGACCACAGGCATGACTCCTTCATGTGCATCTGATTAAAGTGTAATAATACATGAATACTCTCTGGTAATTGCTCAGCCAGGAAGCTGGGGTTTGGCCCTCTCCAGCTCAGTTCCTTTGTGCTTTCCAGCCTGTGAACTCCATTAAAGAGCTGTCTGGGCTGAGGGTTTGGAGTGCTGAGTGGCTGCAGCCTGTGCAGAGGCTTTGGCTGGCACTGCCCACTCACTTCCAGGCCCCTGGCCCTCCCTGGGATTGGGAGCAAGACTTGTAGGGTCATTCCTCAGCCCCACTGCTGCCTGCTGGAGCTGTCCCTGCTGTGTGCTAACGATCTGGCTAAAGCTTCCATGAGGAAGTGGATGCTGGAGTGAGAGCTCTGATAGTGATGTTTGTAAACCCAGAGAAGGTGAGGATCAGTTATTTGAGCAGTGCCTGAGCTGTGCAGAGAGGGCTGACCTTGGAAAATGCTGTGTTTGAATAACACAGTTTATCAAAATATCTCCAAGTGCTTTGCAGAGAGAGATGAACTTTGTTTCCTTTCTTGTACAGATAAGAAAACTGACGCAGCAGCACACGGGAGAAGTTAAGCAGTGGTTGAGCTCCTGGTTATCACAGGGCTCTGCACTTCATCCCTCCCCAGTGCTGCTCTTGCAGCATCGATTGGGTAACATGAGCCATAAATCTCTCTGCCAACACAGGAGCACTCACAAAGTTTCGTAACATTTTGTCACATCGTTGGGTACAAACAAAACAAGTGTAGAACAATGGGAACGACTCAGCTCCCGCCATGCAAATTGCTTCCTGATTAATAGCAACGTAGTTCACTGAAAATCAGTCTCAGGATGTATTTCAGTTAATTAAAGTCACATCCACGAAGTATTTTGGCCTGACAGCAGCAGGTGAGCCACTTGCAAAGATTAGATGGACCACCCCCCTCCTGGCTAAAACCGTGCTGGTGTTTTGCAGGGAGTGTTTCCTGAGTGTATTCTCTTTTTGGTAACAGAGGATGCCGTATAACAGCATTGCAGTTAAATAGACTTCTGTGCAACAGTATTTCTTCAAAAGAAACTCATTGCCAGTGAGACACAGAACTGCCTTGCAGACTGGACAAATTTCTTCCCTTTGAAGAGCACGTCAACTTCCTTCTGTGCTCCCTGCCTGCCTTGTCTGAGCAAACTTCATTTGACATCGGTGACCCCTGGCATTTCCCTCGGGGTGAGGGAGCTGTGTTCGCACACCACTCGGGTCTTTTATGGACTACACGTGTCGTGGGCAGTTGCAGGGGCCTGAGCTAGTGTTTTAAAGGATGTATTAGCACTACATTAGCACTGCAGCGGGCTCAGCAGCTCCTGCAAAGCGGCCTTGGAGCTTTGCCTTGCTGCGCTGCCGCTTTGGAACGCTCGGCCAGAGACACAACTGCCCGCTGTGGTGCTCGTGGGAGAGGAGGAGATGAACAGGGAGGGGCTCCCTGGGGGTTTGCTGGGCTGCCCGTCCCCAAAACGTGTGCTGTGCAGTTCCCTCGGCCTGTGCAGGGTGGCTGCTCCGTGGTTAGAGTGGCACAGGGGCTGTGCTGCTGTGTCGGCAGCACCAGATGTGTTGGTCAAGCGAATGTTGGGTCAGGCATGAGGGACCAAGGAACAGCTCCTTCCTGTCCTCCTCACATGTAACTTCTTGTTCTCAGCCTTTCCTTTATTAAATGATTTGACAGTAATAAAAATAGGTTAGTTTTCTTTTTTCCACAAGCAATGTTTGCTTAATATATTATGGATCTGTCGATGTGATGATTCTGTACTATTTATGCTTTCAGGAAGATTTTATTTTGCCTTTTTTTTTTTTTTTTTCTATTTGCATTGTTGAAAAAGATGTGTCTGGAGAATAAAGAAGTCCCTTATCTTGTCTTGCTGCTCCATAACTGTACTTTGGTTTAGATGAAATCCATAATTTTTCCTTGTTGGTATGACAACAGAAAACATAAAGGTGAAATTAGAATAAGAATACAGATTAATGGTAACTGTGTGTGCTGTGGTTAAATAAATCACTTGGTGATTACAGAACAATAATTCAGTGTGGCCTGCAGTCAGATGCTTTCAAGGGGGGAGGAGCAGTATAAAGAAAGAATTATGAGTGTTTAATGTAGTATTTCACTGTGATAGTAAATCAATTCCCCTCATCAAATTATACAAACAAATTTATGACTGCGTGCGTACCCAGGGCAATTAATAAACCATCTTCTATGGCACTAAGATATGTAGTTTTGCACTGTAACCTTTATAAACAATTTGTCTCAAAGACATAATGCTGAAATGTTAAATGTTCCTTCTCACAGAAAATTTAGGAAGGAAAAAAGAAATAATGCCTTACTAAAAAAAAAGAGTTAGTTTACGTAGAATTTCAGTTCCTTGGAAACTAATTACCCTTCAAAGTTATTAATTTTGATGTAATCTCTCAATTTTTATCTTCCTGTTCTCTGCAACGCTGTTTTTGGGTGTGGGGAATCTCCAAGGGAACTTTTTAGGAATTTATCCCTGAAATCATTAATCCTGCTCTGCCACTGACCTGCAGAATCGTGTCCTGTGCACACAGCCCACATCACCAAGTGCTGAGCAGGCAAAGGGGGAGGACTGAACACTGCTCCTGTTTGCAAAAGTATTTCCACCACTGTTACCAGAGTGAACATACTGACAGAACTCTTGTCATACAGGTTAGCAGAACCCTTAGTTGTGCCAGCAGTGTTTCTGATTGTTTCTACATGCTTGCTGGTAATTTTGGCCTGTCTGAGGGGGTGATGAGCCCTGCAGGGAAGGCTGAGCTGGGTGGCTTTGTTGCGGCCTGCTCAGCTCTGATGACATTCTGTGAAACGTGGAAAAGGTGAAAAGCAATCTTGCTTTCAAAGGCTTGTTGGTGACCTTTAAATTAGGGCTGGGAGTCTCATCATAGACTGCCAGTGCAGGATTCATGACTTGCTCCCCTTGCCTTTGGAACCGAAAGGTTGTTGTCAGTGAAATTACCACTTACTGCAGAAAGGTCAGCCCCACGTGGCTGTGTGTCAACAAGTACAGTGACCCTGTGTTTGCAGCTTCATAACTCTGGGTTGGGTTTCTTACAGACCACGCTGTTGTCATTCTTTTATAGCATTGCAGAGAGCCACTTGATGCTGAACTGCTGCAGATTGTTTCTGTTCCCTGAGCTGGAATGACGGGAAATGACCCTGTCCGGGGTTTGCTGCTTTGCAAGAGCTGTTGCTGTCTCCCTAAAAACCAGTGCTTGGAGACTGGTTTAGGGGTGTTGCTCTGCTGGGCCTGCCAAGACTTTGTCTTTCGCTGCACGGGGTATTTATTAAGCTTGAGTTGTAATATTGCAGCTGATGAATTGCTCATAGTTACAGAAATCATGGGTAACATTTCTAGGAGTCCCTGAAGATTCTAGTATGACTAAATTCCCAAATTGTTTTAGGGACTTGCTCTTAGACTAGATTTTAACAGCTCTGAGGTGGATAAAGAGCTTGATAAAGAGAATTAGAAACCCAGCTCTCTGCTATCTGTGATTGTTTATGGTTTTCTATACTTGGAAGGACCAAGAACTTTAGGCCATGTTTTTGCTCACAATTCTGCTGGCAATTTGATATTGTTTTAATGAAGTGGATAAAATCTTGGATTCAGGATAGTGGTTGTGTGCTACTTATATAAGATGGTTTTAAAAATTAGTTACTCTCTTTTGGAGAAAAATTTTTTAGAAAAGAGGTTTTTAGACCACATTTAAACTCTTAACACGTGTTTTTTTAGGTGTGTCTAACATAAAGTACAAATCTTGAGAGTCAGGGAAATAAACTGGATATAGACCAGACTCCTTACCTAGATTTTAGTATGTTTTTGTTTGGCTAGTATATTTATGTGTGTGTATATATATATATAAATATATGTTTATCTTCTAAAGTCTTGTTGATGTCGGTTTTTTCCCTGCACTTGGTAAATTGTTATCTAAATATCTGCCAAGAGATGGCGGTGCGATGCTGCTCCATGTGCTGGGGGAGCCTGTAGGAAGGTCTAGGACCTGGGAAAATACAGAGGCTCCTTCCCGGGGTTTTTGGTGGCCTCTCCTAGAACAGACCAACACACTCATCAGCTCACTGGGTACATGCCGTGAGTTGAGAAAAGAAACAGAATTCAAACCACTGTGTGCTTTGCAGTGCTCTGCCAGCTCTGGGGAAGTTTCTCTTCCATCTCTTGCAGAGTTTTAACCTGAGCTTTGGCTTGTCCTGCTTTGGGCTGGGACAGTTTCATTTTTGTGTTAGTAGCTGGTGCTGTGCTTCTCTCCAAGGCAAATCCAAGGGCAGCTCTTGGGCTGGCATGGTTTCCATCACAGCTGGTGGGATGCCCTGGCAGTAGTGGTGCAGTTCTGATTTCTGTTAGCCAGGGAATATTTAAGAAATAACCCTGGCTCCCCAAACATGAATCAGCTTATATTCTGCTGGGTTCTGTATGGATTTCAGTGAAGCAAGGCTTGTAGGGAGAGGTAATCTCTCCAATTTGTCAGAGTTAAAGCTTTCTGGTTTGAAAGCCAAATCTCTGTTGTGCAGTCAGACGTTCCAGGTGCACCAGAGCACAGAGCTGTTAATGCTGAAAAACTTCCTCTGTGTCTCCTGAATGCCAAAGTGTTTCTTGGAGAAGGCGGGTGGGAAAAACCATCCTGGTGCCTATGATGAGATGTCAGGAAAAGGACCTGAGATCTGGGCCTATTTTCAGTCCAAAATTGTTTTTAATTGTCAGTTGAAGAGGCTCCCTCCATTCACATGGGATGTTATTTCCTTAATCAATAGCACTTTGTCAGGACAATTTTCTACTGTTCAGCCTAACACAATTTAGTTAAATCCCTTACTGTAATAAATGTTTTATACTCTTATTCCAGTTTTACAGCTTTTCATAATTTGTGCTTCTGAGTAAATGTGGATTTTCTTACCTAGTCCACATCCTATCTATTTTTTCATGTACTCTTGAATTTCATTGTTCTAAAAGCTTTAATAAATACTCCAGTCATTCTAAAGACATTTTTCACTTGAGGAAAATGAAGGGATAACCTGTGTAATGAGTGGAAAACATTTATAGCATTTGAAAAGTCAGTGTAAACCATGGTGTCTGTTCCAAAGCCAGGACTGGAATCAGGCTCTCAGTGGTTTTGTGTCTCAGTTCAGCTCCAGGGCAGATGGCTGGCAGGGACACCAGAAGTTGGTCCTTGGCCAGCAAGACATAAAAGTGGGAAGCTGAACTCTGAACACGAGTCCAGAGAGGCCTGAGCCTTGATCCGTGTCAGCAGAGCCTGCTGGAGCTTCACTGTGCTGTGCTTTTGATTTCTTTAACCACATCAGGAGAACTTCAGAACAGAGACAAGTGAAGGACGGGGGAAGTGAGGGCTGGAGGACAAATGACTCATCAAAGATTCCCCAGCAGGATGTGGCTGAGACTCGGGTCCTCTGAGTCCGTGCTGCTCTCCTTGCCAGCGTGCCAGGGCTGGAGCAGGCACTCAAAGCTCCTCACCTGCTCCAGCCAGGCTCTGCTTCCCTGCGTTCCAGCTGGATGCTGCTAAGGGCAGGGAGACCTCCCTTGGCACCAGCAGCCTTTGCAGAGGAGGGAGCATCATCCTCAGCATTAAACACCTCCGAACGTTGTGGTGGTCAGGGGTTTCAGCTCAAGCATGGCTAACTCCCTGCTCCTGGGCAATGCTGGGTGTGCTGTGCCAGGCAGCGTGCCAGGCTGCTGGGCCCTGTGCAGGGACATGGGGACAATGGCCAGGCTGTGCTCCCTCAGTCCCAGCGGGCTGTGCTCAGCACTGGGATCCTCCCTGCCTGCATTATCTGCACATATGCCAGGGTGGCAGCCTTTGAATGATGTGGGTGTGCAGGGGGAGCAGAGACACAAGAGCCTTTTGTTGGTGGTGTCTCTGCAGGCTTTGCTGCAAGGGGGGGGGATTATTTAGCCGTGTCTACACTTTGTACACGTTCCTGGGCAACCCTTGGGTTCCTCCCAAGTTTTTAGGTGCTCTGTCCGCAAACCTGTGGTCCTGGAATGCTACTGCCATCACAAATTTATTCTGATAGCAGAGCAGCAAGAAACTTTTAAGATTAAGGAGGGAAGGTAATTCCCACTGATAAGAAATCTGAATGCAATTACCAGGGCTTTTGCAATCTGTCAGCAGTGTACAAATACAAATATATTCCTCCCCCCCCCCCCCCCCAAACTCTGCAGTCCTTTTGCAGATCACTTTTTATTTTATCCCCTTCCATACATTCTCATGGATTGCCCTGTTCTTTACCTGGGGTAAATTTTATGCTGAAACCTGCTTTGTTTAAACTGATGGAATTAACTTTGTGTCTTTGCTGCGCTTTCTGGTTCAAAGGGCTCCCAACATGAATGTATTCATCTGTGGCTTTATTTTTCATACCTGCTCAGAATATTTGGGGGGATTCTTGGGGTTCCATCCTTCTCAGTTCAGAACTTTTTACTGTAGGCAGTAGTTAAAGGGCGAAGGAAAAAAAAAATGCCTTGACCTAGTTCTGGAACTAAAGCCTGCAAAATGTGCCCTGGTGGGGAGTCTCCTTGCTGGAGCTGTGCATTTTGATTCTGCCTGGCTTTGTCTTTCCATCTGTTCCTCTCATCTGCAGCTCCTGCCCTGTCTCTCACCGAAGCTGTGATTGCTGGTGTGTTTTATTGTGTGCCAGACTGTTTGGGGACTGGCTGCTGACTTCTTTCTGCTGTGCTGATCTGCTTTTGTTCCCCTGACTCAGATCTGCCTCTCAGCTCCTCTCGCTCGCTCTGACAGACACTTTCCTTCCAGGGAAAACACTCTGACAAGATTTCTATAGAAAGCAACAAAGCCAGAATCCTTTTTTTTTTTTTTTCTTTTTTTTTTTTTTCATAGGATCACCTTCTTGCTGTGGCCTTTTATCTACCTTTGCTCTTGTCTTCTGCCTTCACGATGTCATTGCCAAACTTTGTGTTTCCTGTAGTTCTGTGGCATAATCAGAGTGTGATTTAGGATGTTTCTGTGAGGCTTGGAATAGCTTTTATTTCACTGCTGTGAATAATGAGTCAGTTGGAGCTGTGTGCTGGATTTATTCCCCCCACCGTCACCCTCCACCAGGTTTCTTCTCTCCTCTTCCTTGTGGAAGTGGACTTGACTGTTTGCTGCTGTGTAAATGCTTCCTGCTGGGTTACACTGGCCAGCAGCTGGAGCACAGATCTGCCATCACAGTGCACCACAAACTTCACAAAGAAAAGGAGTATTTTTGGTTTCAGTGCTTTGTAATTTCAGGTTTTGAGTGAAGGTTCTGCTGCTCAGGCTTGGTTTGTGCTGAGGAGACCAGGCGAGGTTTTGTTTTGTCATTGCAGTCTCCTGAGAGGGATGTGCAGTGTGGAAGAGGAATTTCACTGACTACTTCATGTCCAAGATTGGCATTAAAAA
>NW_020956942.1:48676-52306 GCF_003031625.1 Empidonax traillii
TTTTTGGTTTCAGTGCTTTGTAATTTCAGGTTTTGAGTGAAGGTTCTGCTGCTCAGGCTTGGTTTGTGCTGAGGAGACCAGGCGAGGTTTTGTTTTGTCATTGCAGTCTCCTGAGAGGGATGTGCAGTGTGGAAGAGGAATTTCACTGACTACTTCATGTCCAAGATTGGCATTAAAAAAAAAAAAAAAAGAACTGAAAAAGAGCTTTAAACTTTATACCGACAGTGTTTCCCTCCCTCTTATCATGCACCCACTTTCCCTTGTTCCCAGCAGGGGCTTTGGAAACTTAATTAAATTCTAAGTAAATTTTTCTATCACAATTGGCACACAGTGCTATTGACAGTATAAAGAAAGCACACCAATTGTTTAATGCAGGAGGAGGAGATAACAAAAAGGGGGGAATGAAGCCAGGCTTGCTCCCTGTGCTGCACCAGGACTCACTTTTCCAAATCCAGCAGTTTTGGGCTGGGCCAGTTCTGATATCACTCACTATTAGTCACAAATGAAACTCAGTTCTCCTGCATTTCGTGTGGCCTCTTGGCCTTACAGAGACACTTCCCAGGGTACTTCCTGCCAAGGGAGGTTCTCTGTTTGGGATTTCTTTTTAGTTTTAGTGCAATGCTGTTGGAATTCCAAGCTCTGGAACCTGCAGAACCCCGGGAAAGGCTGGGAGGCAGTACCAGCTTTATAGTTCCTCCCTCAGCACAGCTCCACCTCTCAGTGTTTGGGGTTTTCCAGGGGTGTGCTCTCAGCTGCACTGTGCTGATAAACACCTTGGGACTGGGGCAGGTGACAAACACTGTGAGGTTGTGGGGTCTGCATGTGAGATGGACACAGTTTTACTCTCCTGCTCCTCTGGGAGGGGAGGTGACCTGGAGCTCTGCTATTCCTCCAGTCCAGGAGCAGTGTGGCTGCAAAGCCTTCCTCTGAGACTTGGCCTCTCTGATGCCTTTAAGAGGAGAGGGAAAATCAGCAGCTGAAAAGCTGCTGAGCAGGACATTCTCTAAATTGCCATTCCAGAGGCTATAAAGGAAAAAAGGACCCTGAGGTGACCTACCAGTGTTTGGTTCCTGCTTGTACGACTTGCTGAGTGTGTCAGGTGTTGGTGTAGCAGTAACAGCAGCGTCCTGTGCTGTTCTGGCAAGGTGGAGGAACAACAACACAGGGAGTATTTAACAGTGAAATCAAAATGTGACCCCGGCTGGTTGTGAAAAACGCCAGTGGAGTTCAAATCTAAAGATGTTTCCTGACAAGCTGTACAGGTGTGAGTTACTAAAACAACTGAAAACTGTTAAAAGCAAACTTGAAAGTTTGAGGGATACATTAAAAAGATACCTAGACCTGAGGGGAAAAAAATATATAACCGTGGCATTGACTGTCTTTGTGATAAGGTCTGAGATTTTTCTCAAATAATTAGCAGGATATAAATATATCAGTTCAAAGAAATGTGCAAATCTCTTCTGACAAACATTATTATCTAGAGGCATTCTTTTTATCTGCAGGCATTGTTTCTTGTGCATCCATGGTTACTTACTCTCCCAGAAGGGGGGAAAAAAAAAAGACTTCTCTGTTCCTAGGTATCGTGTTTTACCTCTGGCTAAAGCTGTGCTGTGGGTGAGAGAGTTTTTCTGCATAGTCTATCCTGGGAAACGGTCAATAACTAAGGCAGAGTAAAAGTTAATTACCAGCCAGTTGGTGAGGCCATTAAAAGCCATGCCCAGGGGGAAGAGGAGGCACCGGAGACAGGGAGGAGGTAAAAAGTGAACGCTTCTCAGCAGGACTCTGTGTGTGTGGAAGGGAAGGCAGTAGTTCATGTACTGAAATAAAAGAAGGCAAAAGTTTGTCACTCAGTCATTAAATCTGATCTGCTGAAGGCCTTTTGCTTAAAAAAAAAAAAAGGCTTTGTTTCAGGTAATCATGGGGTGGTTTGAGTTGGAGGAGACCTTGAAGCCCATCCAATCTCACACCCTGCCATGGACACTTTCCACTATCCCACGTTGCTCCAAGCCCTGTCCAGCCTGGCCTCCATGCCATTAACAGGCATCGGTATTTTTTCTTGAGCACCTGCAGGGAGTGTCTGAGAATTCCTGATTGCTGTATTTATTGCCCAGTTTCTTTGGTCAGGACTCACTGTGGCCCACGGAGCAGCAAGCACTGCCTTGTCTTCAGGATGTGCCTGTGGCACCTTGGTTTGTCTCTGATGGGGACACCCCTGGGCTGGCCATGGGAGCAGCACCCTCAGCTGCCACAGCAGGATGGCCAGGGCAGCTGGGTGCCATCAGACACGGCAGTGCTGCCCACAGCTGCCTGCTGTGGGTGTGGGTGTGGGGGTTTGGGCTGGGACTGCAGCAGGAACAGCAGAAGGTGACCATTCTGGCAAAAACCGCTCTCTGAGCTGCTTGGCTTAATTTCAGTGCTTTGCTCATGTATGAGTTTGATTTAACTGCCTGAGAAGGATGCCTGGCTCTTGTTCAGCCTAGGTAAGAACTAGCCCCATTCTGTCAGATAGTCTGTATTTTAATAAGCCTTGTGTGAGGAGTCTGTGTGTTCCACAGCAGAGGTGACCTCAGAGTCTTGTGGGTAATAATTCATATTCTGTAATAATGGGTTTTCTCTAACTCTCCTTCCTGCTTTCCACCTGCCTTAGGTTTTTCACTAAGTAAAAATTAAGGATTTTATAGATCAGAATTCAAATTCTGCTTGGTGTCCGAAAGACCAAACATTTGCTGTGGGATGAGACACCAGATCTGTCTTGCTGAGGGTGTCCATGGTGCTGCTGCTGCCCTTGGCAGGGAATGCCAGAGAACTGGGGCCCTCCTGGATGTGAGCAGAAGTACTGGACTTAATCCTAAATTAAGATTGGTAGGTCCTGCTTAGGAAGGTCCTGATCAGTAGCTTGATGATCTTGGAGCTCCTTCCCAGCCTTCATGACTCTATGATTTAAACTATTTTGTGAGAGTCACATTTAGATCAGCTGGCTGATAATTTAGACCAAGCTTTCTACATGGGACAAAAAGAAAAACTGAGTCTGAAAGGCAGCAAGAGTTTTGCCACAAAGGATATTTCCCTAAACCAAGGTACAAGTGGAGCTGAGACATGGCATTAGGGAACACAGATAACCTTTTTAAGCCTTCAGTAAAGCATTCTCTAATACAAATTAGTCCAAAGAAGTCATTTAGTTACAAGAGCCTAATTAAACTCTGATATGAACAGAAATGGACCCCACAGAGCAGTAAATGAGCCATTATGGTCCCGAGAAGTGCATTTTCCAGGGAGAGCAGAGTCAGTGATAGTGGGAGCAGAGCCCTGTCCCAGAGTGCTGTCACCTTGCATGTGTCACTGCCTTGGTCCCCCTTCATCCTGGGCTGTGGCAGCGCCTCAGATCCTGATGATGAACTTTGTGGATGGCAGAGTTTGACTTGGTGAGGACTCTGGAGAGATCATTCTGAAATGACACTGTCAGCAAGGAGAAGAATAACCAAGCAGGTTTGACGGTCAGGAGCTGAGCAGGTTTGACGGTGAGGGGCTGAGCAGGTTTGACGGTCAGGAGCTGAGCAGGTTTGACGGTGAGGGGCTGAGCAGGTTTGACGGTGAGGGGCTGAGCAGGTTTGACGGTGAGGGGCTGAGCAG
>NW_020956942.1:54711-57854 GCF_003031625.1 Empidonax traillii
TGGCAACAAAAAGAAGGAAACAGCTGGAGAAAGCTGCGAGAGGCTGCTGGGGGGAGGCTTCCTATAGATTGTTCTCCTAATTGCTCCAGCTGAGCACACAAGAAGAAAGGCAGAGCCAGGGGAGGGGGATTTATGGAAAACTTGTCCTTTCTGGGAGCTGATTGCTGGCCTTCTCACAGTGTGCTGTGGGGGGGAGCTGGGCTGCTGGATCTTATCATTTAACAGCTAAAGCCATCCGTTCTCAGCAGCAATCTCTCCTTGCCACACTTCACTCTCTCGAGGTTTATGGTGTTTTGGTTGCTACGAGGTAAAGAAAAGAATAAATCCAAACCCAAACTATGAGAGACTTGTTAAAGATTTTTAACTTTTCACCTCTCTCAGTTGGACTTGGCAGCAGTTTTCTTTTGTCAAGTAGGCAAGAGAGCCCTGCTTTTGACTGGTTTGTGCTTGGTGTCCAAAGGAAGGAGCTGTGGCTCATTATCACTGAACGTGTGGGAAATAAAGGCAGGAGTTTTTAAGGTAATTTTGCAAATAACAGCACATAACAATAATTCTCCTGTGATTTATTACTGTTGGTTTATGTCTGATACAAGCTTCTGCTCCAGGCTCAGCTCCATTTTGTGGTTGCTGCTTCCCTGGTTTTAAAGTCCTCTGGATAATCAACTAATTGCTTTCCAGCCAGGATTACCATGGGAATGGATACTCTTGATAGAGGATATATATCAAGATACAGGAAAATAGTTCCCAGTGAAGTCATGAGCATTTGCACCTGACTGCTGTGCCAGCAATTCAGAGAACAGTCATGGAATGGTTTGGGTTGGGAGGACCTTGAAGCTCATCCCATTCCACCCCTGTCCTGGGCAGGGACACCTTCCACCAGCCCAGGGTGCTCCAAGTTTATCCAACCTGGCCTTGGACACTTCCAGGGATGGGGCAGCCACAGCTTCTCTGGGCACCCTGTGCCAGGGCCTGCCCACCCTCCCAGGGAAGAATTCCTTCCCAATATCCCATCTATCCCTCCTCCCTTTCAGTTTGAAGCCATTCCCCCTTGTCCTGCCCCTCCAGGCCCCTGTGGACAGTGGGGGCTGTGTGAGTGAACTCTCATTTCCAGCCTCACACTGAGCTGTGGCCCAGCCCTTTCCACATGGGCAGAATTGTCCACAGGGACAGTAAGAAGGTGCTGAGTGCCTGAGTGAGATTTAGGATCCTGGGATCCCCCTGTGGGTCTGACAGATGCCAAGGCACAGAAATGCAGATGGGAGGAGAGACCACTGTCCATGTAGAGCCACCAGCCAGGACCTCCCCTGTGGAGCTCCCCAGCCTTTCCTGCCCTGCTGTCCCAGCATTTCCCCTGGCTCCCTCACACTGAGGGGCTGCTGCTGGAAATCAGAAAAGAGGGAGAGAACAAAGGACTTGCACAGCATCACTGTTTTGGTGATCGTTTCATTGAACTGTAGAAAAAGGGAGCAAGTTGGAATAAACACCATCGACTGTTGGCCTTGTTGCTCGATACACATGAACCAAGTCCATGTGTTTTTTAGCACTGGTTCAGTGTGTTTCCACTGATAAATTCAGCCTCCTCAAGAGGCACTTCAGTGAAGATCCAATACAGATGTCTGGAAATTGTTATTGCCCTCAGATGCAGGGAAAGTGTGGGGCTGTACCAAGAAGAGCAGTTAGAAATCTGAGCACATCAGGGTTTTTTTTTTCCCCCCCTCTCTCTCCGCTTTTAAATCACGAAAGCATCTAAATGACTTTATGCGTTTTTAGCATAAGAACTACCTAAATCATTGCAAAAGTGAGTAGCATTTTGGGAACCTCTTAGTATTATCTGTTCCACTTCTTACCACTTCTTGAAATTGTAATGCCAGGATGGCTTGAAGAACATGATCACCTGTTTTCTCCTGTGTTCTGGAGAAGGTATTTCACACACACTCCAGTGCTGCTGTCTTTGCAGGGGAACCTGCCTTTAATTCTTTCTCTTCCCTGAGAAAAGATTGCCCTTTCCATTAAAGCAGTTGTTGCACTTTAAAATCCCAGGTGTAGAGTTATTTTGGTGTTTATTATTGAAGGCAGAGCCAAAACCCTTCTGCTGGCAGCTCTCAGGGGGTCTGACTGCCTCTGCCAGTCCTGCTGCTGTTTCTCAGGGCAAGCAAATATCCTTTAGGCTCCGGGTTTGAAGGTACCTCCCTGCCTGGATTTAATAATCTGGGGAGGGGAACAGCCTCCCGTGCAGGTCTGTCTCGAGGGGATGGTCAGATCTCTGGGAAAATCTGTTTTGGAGAACAGGACATCAGTGACAGGGTTTTGTGTGGAGCTGTTCTGTACAAATCCCTCTCTTCCCCCGCTCTTCATGGTGCATTTGCTCTGCATCTTTGGGACTGCTTTGTACAAATAGTTTACTCAGTGCTAAGAGTCCTGTATACACATCATTAATTTCTTCTAGTATGGGATTTGTGCTCAATTCTTTATTTTCACATAATAGCCAATAAATATTCTAAGCACTGTGTTAAAGAGTATTCTACAGAGTGAATTCTCAACCTTTTCTACTGAAGTTGTTCTACTTATTAGGGAAAACTCAGTCTTTGAGAGAGAAGTGATGGAAAAGAGTGATTATAGCCAGTGGGGTAGAGGACCCCTGGGATGGCCAAAGTGAGGCAGAGAGAGCCTGGATTCTAATTCTGTGTCTCCTGAATATTTATTTATGCAAAAAAGAACAGGTTCAGCAGGAGGAACAGAACAAGGTCTCCCTCTCAAGTATTCCGGGGTTCAGCTTTGATGGGAGGCAGCTGAGTGAGAACGAAGCAGCAAAGCAGAACATTGCCGGGCGTGCCTGTGCTGCTCCGGGGGACAGGGGGACGCCCACGGGGCTGGGGGGACACCCACGGGGCTGGGGGGACACCCACTGTGGCAGCAGGGCAGGGCCAGCAGCACGAAGGGCACAGAACCGTGTGCTGAGCCTTTGAGCTGCTGTGGGACTGGGAGAGGGAGCTGAGGCTGTACTTGGACCTGCTCGAGGGTCCTGAGGGCAACAGCCCTGGCTGAGGGGGGACAGGCAGGGCAGGTCCCCTGGCTGAGGGGGGACAGGACAGGACAGGGCAGGTCCCCTGGCTGAGGGGGGACAGGACAGGACAGGGCAGGTC
>NW_020956942.1:58576-64742 GCF_003031625.1 Empidonax traillii
GGGGGGACAGGACAGGACAGGGCAGGTCCCCTGGCTGAGGGGGGACAGGCAGGGCAGGTCCCCTGGCTGAGGGGGGACAGGACAGGACAGGGCAGGTCCCCTGGCTGAGGGGGGACAGGACAGGGCAGGGCAGGTCCCCACGGGCAGTGTCCCCGCTACTGCAGGTGAAGGGTTCTCCTCTCATGGATGAGCTGAGGGAACCAAGGGGGACATCTGCCCAGGGCAGCGTCTTCCATGAGGTTTTTGCTTTGGGGACCTAGATCACAGAATCACAAAGAACAGACGTTCAAGGTCAAGTCCAACCTTTGACCAAACACCACTGTGCCCGACCAACCACCAACTGTACCGCGAAGTTCCACATCTGCTGGATTTTTGAACACATCCAGGATGGTGACTCCACCACTTCCCTGCAGAACCAGGTGTTGTGGCTTTTGCAGGAATGGGGTTAAAAGGTGCCTCTGGACAAACTGTTCTCTGACATAACAATTCTTGGTTGATCCCACCAAGAATTGTAGCTGAACACAAATTGTCTTTTTTTTTTAACCTCTTTTGTCATTCATTTGATTTAGATTTTAAAACACCGGGCAAACCAAAATAACCTTGTTCTCCATCTGCCCTCTGCTCAGAGGTTGCATTCCTGAAGGAACAAGGTGCCCCAGAGTGTTTCTGGGGATGTCCTGTGTGCCCTTGGGAGCTGTTGGTGCAGGGCCCAGTGGCCAGAGCTGTGGGTGCCGTAAATCAGCTGCCTCAGGGAGGTGTGGGGGTTGTGTAAGCACAGAGCATGTCTATGCATTTCTGTGTGAGACAGAAATATGGCAGCCTGAGGTAGAGCAACAACAGGTTTTTTTAAATCCCAGACCTTTATTTAGAAGAGCCTGTAAGTGTTCTCAGTTTGTCTGAAACCCTAAATCTGTCCCTTATTTAGCCCCAGCCCCGGTGGGGCAATGGAGATGAGTTTATGTAAGCTTTTGTCACTGCAAAGTTAGATTTATGCAACGTAGTTAAGTCAGATTTACAGGACACTGTTAACTCTGAGAGAATGACCCAGAGGATATAAGGAAACTTCAGCCGAGGAAATATTTTATTTTAGTGTCTGGAGGAGTTTTACACCAGACAGACACTTGCACCCTCACGCTGCTGAGAGCTGCAGCAGCGTATTTCTGGCTGTACAGCTAATGAGGTTGCTGGAGTGCAGCTGAAATTCCGGGACTGTAATTGGCTGGAAGTTGGCTGCAAACACCCGTGTTAACACCTCCCCACTGGAGGGGGGCTGTGGAGCTGGCAGGGCTTGCTCCCTGGCTGGGAACACCCCTGTGCCCGGTGTCTGCTCTGGGGGAGGCTCCTGGGCACCTGCACAGGAGGAATTTCACAGCAGCAGCTTGGTTTTCAAAGTAGGGTTTGTCATTTACAGATCCCAAAGAGCTTCAGAATGTCTGTGCTCCTGATTTAAGGAGCTGCCAGGCAGGAAGAAGTCCTTGCTTGTTCCTTTCTCTTCTGGATCAGAGAGATGTCAGTTGTGACACCCACTCTGGGACCTCCTGTGAGTGGGATCCCCTGATCTCATGGGTTTTCAGGGCTCAAGTGTTGTGTGCTTGATAATTCTGAATTAAATTAGAGCATATCATGCAAGTCCCTGCTAGGGCAAGCATCATATACAGCTATTTATTCTCCAAATCAAAAGGGAAGTTAGTTAGAAAGGTGGTCTCTTTCCAGGGTAAAAATTATACAGGATTGGTGTAGCAGGACATACCATGGGGAATTGTGCTATATATATATATATATATATATATATATATATATCCATTCAAGACAGTTTCAAGTCAAACACAAATTATTAAAGTGCATCAAAAGGAGCTGTGAAATTTTATGAATAACAATAATGGGTAGGAAGATTATAATCTTGAGACAATGACAGAAGCAATTGTCACGATACACTGATACTGTCCATGGAAGGCTCAGAGAGATTAGAAATGCTGCCAAAGCAGAAATTAAATTGCAATTATGGGTGTATTGGCTGGGTTTGGGGCTGAAGATAAGATTTAAAATCTTACAAACCTCTGGTATTCGCAGCAAAATAAATAACCTCATCTGAAAAGGCAAAGCAAATCTTGATTAATCCTGCATAGGAGATGGGGCACAATTCAAGAAACTGCCATGGGGTTTGTCATCATTTCATTCAAATTCGACCTCCTGGGAGAAGCAATAAATCCAGCACAGTAGAGCATTTAACTTCAAAACCCACCTATTTAGGAGCCTGCTTAAACATAATTTTAAAGGAACAGCTGAGGGAATAATGCTTTCAGGCACAGTGACTCGGAAAGGCCACCGAAAGCATCACCAGAAAATGAAGTGCAAGAGATGGAACAGCAATGGAAGGAAAATTAAAAACCAAACAAATATACATTCTGATTAATCTAAATGTAAAACCACACGAAAAGCTAAAAAGATGGAGGTATTGACAGTCATAATTAAGAAAGAGTAAAGCAAACAGTCTGCAAAGAAGGCTGTGCCAGCCTGGCTGGAGTTCATGGTAAAGGAATAAACAGTAACACAAGTCACAATCAGGGGCAGTAACGTGATAGTGGAAAAGTGCAGGATGTGCCTTGGCACGCGGGGAGGGAAGCTTGGGAGGCTCCTGGTCCTGTGGGAAGAGTCTCAGAACTGTCACAAATTGATGTGTCAGGAGAAGATGGTCAAAACAGTCCATAAAGGAACACAATGACAGGAACAGATGGCAGCATCCTTGGTGAGAAAGGAACTTAAACGTGGACTATTAACTGTGCAGTAACCTGTCACTTAAATCAGCCTCAGTGCTAGGAGACAAAAAGGACATTCTTTATGTGAAGGAGAAGGGGGGGTGACGTGGGAACCACAGGTGTGCCTTCTGTACCTGGATAATAAAGATTATCAGACGCATAGATAAACATGACGTAGTAGGAAAATAAAACTTTTCAAGGGATTCATGTCTGACAGATCAGTCAGAGCTGTCTGAAGGAGTTAATGGATGTGTGGATAAGAGTGCTCTACTCAATATATTGTGTACATCAATTCTTTCAGAGCACTTTGAGCAAGGTCCCTGGAAAAGAACAACACATTTTATTTATAGTATCAGATGGATTAGTAACTTGCTAGTAGATGGGAAACAGAAGGGAAGAAGAAAGGTCTTCATTTGCATCGAGGGGGGTTTCCAAGAGTCAAACAGATTGGATTTGGGATTTCTAGCCTTTTCCCCACACCTGCTGTGGCAGTTCCCAGGTGTCCATTTCAGGCCTGGTGATGATACTTGGAAAATGTCTTTGGGCAAGATGATGTTAATTCTGGGGACTGTTTTCTCTTGGAATGAGCTGGCAACCTGAAGCTATTTTTAAATTATTTCTGTGTTTGTGGGCAGAGGGTGAACTGCTTCCCACCATTGCAGGGGATGAGCAGCTCTGAATTCCTGGAGTGGATGCTCTTGTCCTGCGCTCATCCAGCGTGTTCATCTGAGCCAGGGACAGGCATGGTCATGCTTCCTGCAGTGCCATGGACCCACGGATGTCTTTACTGGAGCAGAAAGTATCTGAAGCAGCCAAAGCACTCCAGGTGTTTTCACCTGTGCTGGAAGAACCACAAAGGAAATTGTGCACTTTGCAGCACCAAACGTGTCCCAGCCGCTCCAGCTTTGTCCTTCACCTCCAAGTGCCACGTTGTGTGCTCAGCCCTCAGCCCAGGCCAGCCTGGGGGCACTCAGGGCTGTGGCTGTGTCTGTGCCAGGCCCTGGGCAGGGAAGGGTGGCAGTGCCACACTGTCAGTGTGGTGTCTCTGAGCTGGGGCCCTCCTGTGCCTTCTGACAGCCAGGGATACAACCTGGCTGCAGCTCAGATCTGAACCTGTTTTCCCAACATTTTACACACAGAGACATTTTTATTGACCTGCTGCACTTACAGTCCTGTAGGGTGTGAGGGGGCAGAGCTGGGCAGGCAGACATGGTATACAAGCTCCTTGC
Organism: Empidonax traillii; assembly: GCF_003031625.1. Classification (NCBI taxonomy): domain Eukaryota; kingdom Metazoa; phylum Chordata; class Aves; order Passeriformes; family Tyrannidae; genus Empidonax; species Empidonax traillii. Next base: position 62,562 of record NW_020956942.1, read on the forward strand.
CTGCTCCCTGGCTGTGTAACCACTGCAGGATCAGCAGTGTCACTGTCTGCTGTCACCTCCTGGCACTGGAAATGGGAATGTTGGTGACAAACTCTGTGTTAATGCGTGACAGGTTATTTTTAGCTTTCTACCTGGAATAAAACATCGAGTTTGAGGCTGGTGGGTTAAATATTTTCTGACACATTAATGAACAGGCTCGTTGACAGAAGGATTGTGTTTCTATTAATAGATCTGTATCACTGTCACAGGAAGTTTTAGCCACCTTTGTTTGGAGCTGTGGGAATTCATAGCTGATAGAAGGCAGGGATAGATGGGATATTGGGCAGAAATCCTTCCCTGGGAAGGTGGGCAGGCCCTGGCACAGGATCCCAGAGAAGCTGTGGCTGCCCCATCCCTGGGAGTGTCCAAGGCCAGGCTGGAGCAGCCTGGGCTGGTGGAAGGTGTCCCTGCACATGGCAGGGGTGGCACTGGATGGCCTTTAAGGTCCTTCCAACCCAAACCAGTCTGGGATTCACTGTGAGTGGACACCACAGCTGCCAGCTCTGTGGTGGCCTCGCAGCTTCTGTTCCTCACGCTGCACTTGCTCCAGGAAGCTCCAACTCCAGGCACGGTGCAGGGAGGGAGCAGCAGCACAGGAGGATGCAGGGACTGCCTCCCCCTGGGGCACGCCGTGCACAGTGACTGAAATCACCGCAGGTGCCTTGAAGGGACTCGTGCCCAACTCAGGAACGTGTCTGAGCTTTGTCCTTGAGCGTTTCAATCTCCTCTGAGAGGAAGACTTGAGACACACAGCTGTGTTTTCTGCCTTTCAGTGTTTGTCCTTGGGTTTTCATCGATGTGTTGAACAGGATTGTAAGGGCTCTTGGTTATCAGCAACCACTGAACCCTACAATCCAAACCCTACAACACAAACCCTACTTTACTGCCCTAACATACTTCCTTGCCTTTTCTTTTTCACAGCAGCATGGCTGGACATACAGAGAATTAAACGTGGAACTGGGGAAGCTGAGTGTTAAGGGAGGGAGACTCCAGCAGTGCCCAACCCAAGGGAGTGTTCTCTGGAGTGACAGCTGTGCACACTCACTGTGGGGAAGCTGTGCATTTTGTATTCCAGTTCCTTATTAGGACTGTTTCCCTCGCTTGCTGAGGGCTAAATTCACTGTCCCCCTTCATGGTGATGTGCTCCCAGTGCGGGTTAAGCAGGGGGAAAAGCCTGATGGTACATGCTGAAATTTGCTATTAAACCATATGACTAATTTTAGTTTTGAAATATTCTTTTTTTTTCCTCTTTTGTGGCATAAGAGGCTTATTTTACCTGACTTCAGGCTTCCCACACAAAGCTAAGTGAGCACAGTGTGGAACAGCTTATTTTAAGGTGGAAAAAGTCATTAGCTGTCTCCTGCTGAGACCTTGTATTGAGAAAGCCAAATTATAACCCACTGAAGTTTAGCATGAAGGGGAGGTAAATTACTGTTTATGATTTTACAGTTTCCTGCTTGGAGCTCTCGGGCTTGTTAGCTGAGCATGGTACGTGACCTTTTGGGGTGGGCAGGGCTGGGGCAGGAGCTGAACTGGAAGAAGGGACTTGTTAGAACACTTAAATTAAGCACTGGTTTCTCATTTCCTTGCAGCAACTGAACATCCTCAGCAGAAATACCTTGCAGGCAGTTTTAGACTGAGAACACAAAATGCCAAGCGTTTCAGGGTCTCTGGAAAGATCTGTGCCTGCCTGAGCAAATGAGCTGTTCCGTGGGGCCTGAGGAAATAGCTCAGGATGCAGTTTTGAGGATAATATCCCACTACAAGTAATGGCTCTTGATTGTTTTTTACAAGCTCTCTCTAGTTATAAATGTTTCAGGGCTCTGGGGGATATTTCATAGGAGTAGTTTCTGCAGATTTTATTATGTTAAATGTATATTTGTCCAGCACAGCAGAGGTAGGTAGGTAGATAGAAAAGGATGTTCAAAAAAAAAAAGGACTTGTGGCTCTTGAAAAGTTTTCACCTAAGGAGGAGGCTTTTTATTCATAATTTACAAGTCAGGCCTGAACCATGAATTGTTCCCCTGTCAGTCAGTACATTGATAATTCTGTGGTGAGTGAGGGTTCCTCACTCCTCTGGTGGCAGAATTCAGAGTGGGGATTTGCCTTCCAGAGCCTCTGCGTTTGTTCCCACGATGTTTC
>NW_020956943.1:0-2370 GCF_003031625.1 Empidonax traillii
ACATATGCTTTTTACTTAGATTGAATTTGAGCATGCTGAGCAATGTATCTATTATAGCATGCAATACGATCCCTCTAATTGCATAATACTGAAGAAAAAATTCAAAATAATGAAATTCTTTCCATATCCTTTCCATATAGCCAGAGAGTTATAGATAAACAAACATAGGAAGCTACGGAACTGCACAAAAAAAAAAAAAATCTACATTTACAATAGGATTAAATCTAATGTATAATGTCCAAGGCAATTTATTTTCACAGTATCCCATAGAACACTGTTGCACATCTTAAAAGATCTCCACAATTAGAAATTGGAAAGTTTATTTTGGTTTCAAGTTAATATTCTTGTTACCAACTAGACACTTATTTCTACCTTCTAAATGTGAGTTAAGAGAACATGTCCCAGAGATTTAAAAGATATAAAATCAAAGAAATCAAATACCCAGTGCCACTACCTCAGAAATAATGACAATAAAAAGGTGCCAGCTACTGATGGGAAATCAAAAATATTTTCTCTTAGGGTGCTCATATCCCGATGAGAGTAGAAACAGTCCAACTCAACGAAGTAAACAACAGCCTGTTTTTTATCATGCATCTATGTTTATAATATTCAGATATCTCTTTAGGTAAAAGAACCTTATTCCTAAAAATGAAAAAAAAATCCTATAAAAATGAAAAAAAAAATACTATAAAAATGTAAGAGAAAAATGGAAAGTTGCCTCCTTTCAGAGGCAATTGTTACTTAACTTCATGAGCTGTGAGCATTGGTGGGTCAGAAAGCATTATGCAATAACATAACAAGTTAATAGAAGTGACTCCTGAAAACATTAAAAAACTCATTTTTCAAATGCATGTATGTCTACTCTGATGAAGCTGAAGTGGCTTGCAACTTTAAGTGCTTCCCTTTCTGGCTCCCAGCTCAGCTTGCCGGGAGCAGCAGGTCTGTACTCTGGTAGAGCAGACACCTTCAGAGGGGTCTGCAGTGGAATCCCCCACTGCACTACGTACTCTCAGTCACTGCCCCCTGCACCAGGTATCTCAGCTCATGTTCCTCTAAGCCACGCAGCATTGAAAACACAGACCCTCCCCAACATGCTGTTTATATGAGAATAACAGACAGAGTAAAACATTGACTGAAATGTCCTCCAGCAGGTAGCTTTAAATACAATAGCATAATGAAAAATATTTTACCTGCGCATGTAGTTACATGAAGCTCATGGAAGCTACATAAGATCACGATTTTCTTTTAAAAGTGACATTAGCAAGCTGTTTGGCAAAATCCCAAATGTTGGCAAGAAAGCTGTTGCAAATCTCGACCCCTCGCCTTGCTTTGAATGGCAAGCCAGAATCTGCCAATTAACTTTCACTTAGAAAAAAAAAAAAAAAGGCTAAGCATGAATAAATACATATGATGTGGCATCGTTACTGCAATGGGACATTCCAAAATGCTGAAGCGAATGGAAAAGCTCAGACTGCTGCTCCAAACAGCACTACTCCCTCATCTTGAGCTGAAGATGTTGTACTGTCTGCATATATCTGAATGAGGCCAACCTGCTGAGCCCCACTGACAGCATCCAGCTGAGAAAGAAGGAGGCAAAAGCAATTCAAATGGTTTGGTGAGAGCTGCCTGCAGAAGCATAATTTGAAAAAAGAAAAAATTTATAACAAGCCAGCTGCAAGTTCCACTAAGGTTGAGTGAAGAGACAGTTTATCAGATGTTGTTTGAACGGAGAGACAAAGGCGTTAAGAACCAGAAACAAACTTTTTTGTTTGTACTGCACACCTCATCTATCTGGGAAATATTTCCAGAGCTTTGCTAGTACATCTCAGTGATTGGAGTGCAAACAAATCTCACAAGGGGCATGTACTCACTGCCCCTGCTCCCCTGACAGTTTCTACTAAAACTCTCTAGGAGGACGATCACGTCCCAGGCTTGTTAGGATGTTTAGTTTCACAGACCTTGCCCAGACTCTAAGGTTTGGTGCATTAACTTGGACAGACTTGCCAGTTGAGCAGACTTGAAGTCTAAGCGTCTTTCAAGCAAAACATCACCAGACAGGCTTTTCTCCCTCTCAAGCCTGCCCAGTCTCACTGCTATTCTTCCTCTCCTAAACCAATCCTGGCAGCTTCTCAGAGCTACAGGATGGGGTCACTGAAATCCTTTCCTTAGGTGTACTTTTGATAGCAAGGTCTTGATGACTGTGTATTTGCCAAGGAATGCTGTCTCCACCTGATGCTATGGACGCTTCCCTTTTTACACAAACATTGACAAAGTGACAATTTTGGCAGTGATGCTGGAGACAGTCTTATCTGCAATGAATCAAATATCCAAGAAACTGCAAATATACTTTCTATTTGTATCTTAATCATT
>NW_020956943.1:2391-4290 GCF_003031625.1 Empidonax traillii
TTTACTTAGATTGAATTTGAGCATGCTGAGCAATGTATCTATTATAGCATGCAATACGATCCCTCTAATTGCATAATACTGAAGAAAAAATTCAAAATAATGAAATTCTTTCCATATCCTTTCCATATAGCCAGAGAGTTATAGATAAACAAACATAGGAAGCTACGGAACTGCACAAAAAAAAAAAAATCTACATTTACAATAGGATTAAATCTAATGTATAATGTCCAAGGCAATTTATTTTCACAGTATCCCATAGAACACTGTTGCACATCTTAAAAGATCTCCACAATTAGAAATTGGAAAGTTTATTTTGGTTTCAAGTTAATATTCTTGTTACCAACTAGACACTTATTTCTACCTTCTAAATGTGAGTTAAGAGAACATGTCCCAAAGATTTAAAAGATATAAAATCAAAGAAATCAAATACCCAGTGCCACTACCTCAGAAATAATGACAATAAAAAGGTGCCAGCTACTGATGGGAAATCAAAAATATTTTCTCTTAGGGTGCTCATATCCCGATGAGAGTAGAAACAGTCCAACTCAACGAAGTAAACAACAGCCTGTTTTTTATCATGCATCTATGTTTATAATATTCAGATATCTCTTTAGGTAAAAGAACCTTATTCCTAAAAATGAAAAAAAAATCCTATAAAAATGAAAAAAAAATCCTATAAAAATGTAAGAGAAAAATGGAAAGTTGCCTCCTTTCAGAGGCAATTGTTACTTAACTTCATGAGCTGTGAGCATTGGTGGGTCAGAAAGCATTATGCAATAACATAACAAGTTAATAGAAGTGACTCCTGAAAACATTAAAAAACTCATTTTTCAAATGCATGTATGTCTACTCTGATGAAGCTGAAGTGGCTTGCAACTTTAAGTGCTTCCCTTTCTGGCTCCCAGCTCAGCTTGCCGGGAGCAGCAGGTCTGTACTCTGGTAGAGCAGACACCTTCAGAGGGGTCTGCAGTGGAATTCCCCACTGCACTACGTACTCCCAGTCACTGCCCCCTGCTCCAGGTATCTCAGCTCACGTTCCTCTAAGCCATGCAGAATCAAAAACACAGACCCTCCCCAACATGCTGTTTATATGAGAATAACAGACAGAGTAAAACATTGACTGAAATGTCCTCCCGCAGGTAGCTTTAAATACAATAGCATAATGGAAAATATTTTACCTGCGCATGTAGTTACATGAAGCTCATGGAAGCTACATAAGATCACGATTTTCTTTTAAAAGTGACATTAGCAAGCTGTTTGGCAAAATCCCAAATGTTGGCAAGAAAGCTGTTGCAAATCTCGACCCCTCGCCTTGCTTTGAATGGCAAGCCAGAATCTGCCAATTAACTTTCACTTAGAAAAAAAAAAAAAAAGGCTAAGCATGAATAAATACATATGATGTGGCATCGTTACTGCAATGGGACATTCCAAAATGCTGAAGCGAATGGAAAAGCTCAGACTGCTGCTCCAAACAGCACTACTCCCTCATCTTGAGCTGAAGATGTTTTACTGTCTGCATATATCTGAATGAGGCCAACCTGCTGAGCCCCACTGACAGCATCCAGCTGAGAAAGAAGGAGGCAAAAGCAATTCAAATGGTTTGGTGAGAGCTGCCTGCAGAAGCATAATTTGAAAAAAGAAAAAATTTATAACAAGCCAGCTGCAAGTTCCACTAAGGCTGAGTGAAGAGACAGTTTATCAGATGTTGTTTGAACGGAGAGACAAAGGCGTTAAGGACCAGAAACAAACTTTTTTGTTTGTACTGCACACCTCATCTATCTGGAAAATATTTCCAGAGCTTTGCTAGTACATCTCAGTGATTGGAGAGCAAACAAATCTCACAAGGGGCATGTACTCACTGCCCCTGCTCCCCTGACAGTTTCTACTAAAACTCTCTAG
>NW_020956943.1:6681-9713 GCF_003031625.1 Empidonax traillii
CCCCCCCCCCCCCCCCCAACACAAGCGGGGCATACACACACACGCACAAGCACAAACACGCAGCACACACGCCGACGGCCCAGCCTAGGCAGGGGATTCCCCTGTCAGACAAGGGTGCAGTCGCGTTAACGTTCCTGTGTATGGGATGCGCACACGCTCACACCTCCCCGCACACCTCCCCTCCCTCCCGGATAAGAAATGTGCATGCACGAACACACACACACACACTCTTCCATATACTGTCCTCTCCCACACATACACACACACACACACACACACACCACCTTCTCCTGGTCAGTGGTACACCTAACAGAACCCCTCCCTTCTTTTCCTCTCCCCAGACCGGGAAGGGCACAGGCATAGAACGCAGGACTGTTCCCGAGTCTGACTGCCGACCTGGCGGCCCTGCCCCAGCCGCACTGTTGACATGCCGAGGGCCATAGCAGAGGAGCAGTGCCTGGGGAGTCAGTCACCCACCTGGGGTGTCAGTCACCCACCTGGGGTGTGGACTCATGCGCTTTTGTCATCAAGTCTTGACAGTATCAGGCTGTGATCAAGACTTCAACTACTTCTGCTGCCTCCCATTGGGTTTAATAGTTCTTCTTTATTGCTTTTTAATGGGAAGTCTGTGATCATTCCTGATAATGGCAGGAAGTCTCTCTCTGCCATTCAGTGATGCCCCTCTGTATTATAGGTATCCAATTAGAAAGCTGTCCTGCTTTTCAAGCTCTCCTTTGTTTCTCGGTTTTCATAATAGTTCCTCTGCAGCTTTGCCTTCTGAACTGTGTTGCTCAAGCTTCATTTCATCCTGTGGCTCTGAGATTCTGCCTTCAGTGTTGCACATTTCACAGCTGGGATGAGGGTTTTCAAAAAAAAATGTTTATTTGGGGTTTTTGTTTGGTTGGGGTTTTTTTTGTTTTGTTTTTGTTTTTTGTTTGTTTGTTTTTTATGCAAAGACCTAATTCTTTTGAAAGCCACCCAAGAAAGAGATTGGGCAGTATTTGCCACCATGGTTTCAATTACAACCCATTAAAAATTAGCTTAAACTTCGAATTCTTGTTTACTGTGTCAAATTTCGCCCACTTTTTGTACTTCCTTGCCCGTGAGCTTGGGAACATAGAGATGTATGATTTTTAAAAAAGTTCAGCCATCTTCTCTTGGCCTACCTTTGGAAGTTTTCTGAATGGCTATCACAGTAGTGGAAGTCCTAAGCAGTGCTGAATTCAAGGTTAGTTTTCCATGGAAAGTTCCAGCAAAATGCTCTTTGCATGGAATCGGGCATCTGTGGCGTAGACATCCATGCCTATGCTGCTCAGCTTAACCTACCCTTATGGTCAATCAGGGAAATTCTCTTCTGTATCTTATATGTGATAAAAGAAACTCCATAGCAACCCATTCCTCTCCTCAGCTACTCCCCAACTGAAATGTAGGCATGTATGTATTTTATACATTCCACCCTTGTGTGTACATGTGTCTACGTGCCTCATCCCTGGTTTTTGAACGCACTGATCAGTTGAAGCTGAATGTGAGAGGTAGGCAAAACTCTCAAAGACAATTAAATTCTAACAAGTTTAAGAAAAAGAAGGTAGTTGGCTGAAGGAGCTCGCTGCATATCCCCTTGTGCCCAGAGCACGGCAAGGGTGGCACTAGGAGTTTATGTGTTGTGACATACTTCAAAATTTCCATGTATATGTCACACCAGTGAGAAAAGTTCAACTGCAGCTTGTGTCTTCTTAGGCACTGCAGCCATTAAAGCCCATAAGGCTGTAGGAAATTGGAGTTTATTCCTTCATATTCTCATTAAATAGTAGGGTCTGAGGAGCTGCAGTTTTCCTCTTCTGGTTTTCATCATACAGTGAGTGGTTTTGAAGTAGACTATGTTTTCTTGAGATTTTAATATTTCATTTTTCAGGATTTTTGATAAAGGGAGATCATCTTATCTCCCTCTCATACACACACACAGCCAGACACTAATGGGACTTGCTTATTGGGAAAACTGACAAAAAGAGCAGTCGATAGGTGGGTTCCAACAGCTTTTCAGCTACACTGATATGCATGCTGTGTAAACACTGCTCCAGAATAAGCAATTGTCCTGCTTTCAAAAAGGAGAATTATTCTGGAATAAAAAAATCTTCACTGTGCTAGTAAATCCACAGTAAAAGCAACTTTATTCTGGGAAATTATTTTTGCACATAGAGATACATGATCATAACTAGATAGTTGTTTATATCACTAGATATATATTACTCAATATTCCTTCATAAACAAATGCTAACTGGTTTTGGTTTGCTCCTTTTCTAGGCTTTGGGCTTTTATATTCATGAACATCCATCTTGTGCTCTTACACCAGCAGTTTAGAAATTGAAGGGAAGCCTTCCTGGTCTCTATATTTACCAGAAATAAAATGTAAAATGTATGGCTATGCTGATGACCAGTGTCTTGCAGACTGTGCGGGAAAGATTTCCTTCAGAGGAGTTTTGTTTCAGTTGATCAGATAAGGGGAAGAAAGAAACAGCTTGAATGAAAGAGAAATCTCTTTCCTACCCAGCTTTCTGCTGCCAGATTTTTCTCCCTCATTACAGTGATGTTCTTCAGAGCACCTTTCATCCATCAAGACCATCCTCATGAACATGCTGGACCTCTTCCTTCTCACTTAAAGCCTGATTTGCATAGATGAGCTCATTAGGTCTCTGTGAAGCAGCGCTTCCCAAATTCCTCCCTGGAGTAAGAGGAAGTGGGCAGAGGAATGCATGGGTGGAAGAAAATGGTAAACCATTGGAAAGGTGTAGTTAAATCTTGATATGAGCAGGAGGATCATTCAAAATCACAGTATAACTGTTGTCGGAGTGCCCCTGGTGGTGCAGTGGCTAAACCGCAGCGTTGTCAACGCTGAGATCTGGGTTCGATTCCCGGTTAGGACACTCCCCGGGCAGATGGAGCTCGCTAGCCCTGTAAGGCAATCCATCTACGTCCTGAGGACCTCGCTGCCACCGTCCAAGCGTGCTTGGCCCCGGCAGATGAACCTCAGGATT
>NW_020956943.1:10507-12357 GCF_003031625.1 Empidonax traillii
ACCCAGGGCTTTCAGTCCCTGCCCAAGCAACACTAGAGACATTCTCCTGTGGCGAAGGGAATGATTCTCTCACAGACTGGTTTAATGGCTATTCGTCACTTTACAATAAGCACCAGCAACAGGAGGACTGCTGTAATCAGCATCAAAGTTGGCCTGTCTAAATAAATAGTTGATCATTTTCCTGAGCGTAAACATCTTAGTTATTGCCGTGCCAAAAGGTTACATCAGACGGTTTTGAAATGTATCCTAATTTCCAAGCGATGCGTCTAACAAAGCGCAAAGAGAAGAAGGTTCAGTCCTAGGAGAAGAGCGAACCCCATCCCAGTGCCCTTTCTATCACCGAAGACCTGCAGATAAAAACAAGTCAAACAAATGCAGCTTCTTGGGTAAGTCTAATATTCTCTTAAAATAAATTACATTGGAAATAGCATCTGGCAATAGCATAGCCCACCACAATTTCAGACCAAGTCTGGTTTGGATTAAGAACTTCCTGAATACTGGAATAGCTTTCCATGCTTCCTAATGAGTGGTTTGGGATTTGTTTTGCTTTTTCCCTCCATCTATTTTTCAGGTTTGGATTTCCTTATATCATATTTCTACAACTCAGAATAATGTATTTTCTATTCTTGTTGCCACAGATCAGGCTCCAACACACTTTTCCCACATCTTGGGTTCTAGAGGGGCTCCTGGAAGTGTTGTAACAGGATGCAGTGGGACAGCAATCTTACTAATGTTTAAAGGCTATCTTGTGGACACATCTAGGGATGATACGCTGCTGCATGCAGGAACAAAAGTGACAGCTTTTCCATCTCTAGTGCATTAAGTGGAAACTTAAAGAGCTGGGTATCACAAAACTAGAAGTAGAGCTGAGCAAGAGCATAGACAGGAAGGACAGATCATGGGCAGTATGCCATTGTCAAGTTAGCCACAACTTGCATGCATTTTGAGGGCTGGTTTTTCTCTGTTCATAAAAGTTGTTTCATTGTTCCTTTCTTCTCTGGGTGGAAATTTATTATTTTTTTTTATTCTGGACTAACCTGTGCAAGAAAATTGTCGTTGGCATCAGGGCTAAAATCAGTTGTAGACATGACATAACACAGGTAGAAATCAAACAAAGGCATATCATTATGATCACAGTTGAATTGTTAGAGTTATAGTTAGAGTTATACAAGCTGACTTAGTTCAGATTTGGACATCTCATATTCAGAAGTCAAATAGATCAGATTTATTGGATGGGTTTTATGTCAAGCAAATAGAATGCCCACTTAGTGGGTCCTGGAGCTTCAGCTAGCAACATTTGGATAAAGAGCTCTCCTTTGTGCAACATAAGATAGTGATGATTTCCACAAACTCAAAAGTCTTTTTTTAACCTTCTGGAGTAGTTTATTCTAGCTTGCATTTTGATTTTTTAAATAAAATAGTATTTTGTAATGTAATCTTCATATTTCATTATTTTTTTTAGCATGAGCTGAATGCTAATCCTCTCTGACAATTAAAATATTATCTAGTATTATTCACAGACCTTTAAACTGAGATCCCTTATTTTGACCCTATGCCAGATCAAAACCTGAGAAATGATTAAGCTTTGCTCATGGGTCTCAGGGATGATGTACCCCACGCTTAAACTTGCTCTGCTATCACTTTCTAGAGGCTACAGTAGCTTGGTCCGAGTTTTTGACAATTGAGCAGTCTATACAACCCACTCCTGTCACTCCAAAGACCTGGTATTTCCTGATTATATTATATAGGCAGAGAGTGTCCCTGGTGGTGCAGTGGCTAAACCACAGCGTTGTCAACGCTGAGATCTGGGTTCGATTCCCGGTTAGGACACTCCCCGGGCAGATGGAGCT